>NC_048896.1:62286541-62353313 GCF_011077185.1 Oxyura jamaicensis
GAAAGGAAAGGAAAGGAAAGGAAAGGAAAGGAAAGGAAAGGAAAGGATGAAGTAGCAGGCTGATATGGAACATCGATAGTTGTTAGAAAACACCTGACAGTTGAAAAGATTGTCCCACTATTGTTCGTAATACCTGTATATTATGCACCCCTGAACATAGTTTATGCCTCTAGGATAGATTTTTATAGCACACCTCATGATGTAATTAAACAAAGGGACTTTTTTAGCATAGTTTCTTTTTAGAAGAGGATATACACTGAAGCTAACCCAGAACAACGTCCATTGGACTGCCCAACATTTACACATGCCGTGTAAAATGCATAGCATCATTTTCAGCTTTTTGCGAATATGATTTTTTCTACATTTCATGGTAAAATATTGTTAGAATGCATTATCAGAGGTCACATTATGACAAGACTGCTTGGAAAGCAATGCAACAGTGAGCAGCCTGAGGCGGCACGGACCTATCACTCCCAAAAGCATCTCTGAAGCTGCTGCTTCACATCTCTGGCACAGAGCTGCAGTCTTTAATGACCTGAACGTGATAATAACCGTCATAATAATGCTACTTCCACAGAGCTGTAATAACAATTTTGCAGCTAATCCTTGTTTGCATTTCCCTTTGTGGCACTGGCTGGTGGGGGTGCGCAGCCGGGGGGCCGGGTGTGACGGCGGGGTCTTTCCGGCATGCACCATTATTTCCAGATCAGCAGTTTTCTTTTGACCTGCGCTAAACTCTGCCCTATTCAGAGGAATAATGCCCGCAGGGGAGATACCTCCAGTACAGCTTTTAGCCCCTTTGTGATGTCTCTCCCAGATCCTTTTTTTTTTTTTTTTTCTTTTAAACAAAATTTTTGGTATAGAAGTGAAGCTGAGAGATTTGTGTGACAGGGTTGATTAAGTCCCAGCTGTGCCATACAAGTCTGGGTCCTGAAAAGTCAGAATGTTTTCCAAGGTGGGCAGCACAAGGTCTGCCCAAGGGACAAGTTTCATGTTAAAGAGAAAAGTAGCATCACCCTTTTTCCCGTGGGCTAAAAAGCCACTAGGAGTCATACTTCCTCACAGCACAGGAGTATTTAATGGGAAGGGGACTGTGTTTGTCAGCAGCATCCTTCTCCACATGGAGGCCCTAAAAGTTCATTGCAAAGCACAGATATGGTGCTATCTGCAATAGCTTTCAGGACACCCGAATTCAGGAAAGTCTTGAAAAGGAGGATGTAGTATTGAATTGCAGAGCAGCAATCAGCACTTGAAGCAGTTCTTGAAGTAGCGCAATTTTGGACCAACCTTAGAGTTCACTGAGGCCTGGGTAGATCAGTGTACACATCCCACCAGCTATGTCAGGGGATGCATCAGGAGGCTTTTGGAGGTGCTACCTGGCAGCGGCTCAGCAATACCACTTGCCATGTGGCTTTGCTGCATTTCATCCCAAATAGAAGTAGAAAGGATCTGATTGTTATGAATATCTTTTTCTTTGTGGTGGTCTAAGAATATTTAGGGTGGTCTAGGAAGTTACGAAGTCCGTTGAAAACCTTTAATTGTCTTGTGAGGACAAGTCACTGAAGCTTCTGCCTTGTTAGCTTCCCCAGGAAAATGGGACTGGCCTTATAGAGACACTGCTGGGGAGTGCTTTTTTTTTTTTTTTTTTTTCCTTCTTTTTTTTTTTCCTTTCTTTGGACAAAAAAAATACACTTTTTGTCCAAAAGAGAAAGTTATGTTTCAGAGGCAATACCGTATTCTTCTCACCCACCTCTATGTAAAAAACCAGTAGAGAGACACCTCAGAAACTCAGATGGCACCAGCAAGTCTCTAATCAGACTTTGTGGGAGTGGCGGGGTGGCCATCTCAGGCCCTTGTGTTCCTCGGGGAGCCCTGCAATAGCCACAGCATGGGGAAGTCCATGCCACCCCTTAGGAGAGCCAGTCCAGCCACAAAATCCTCTCCAAAGACCATGATACAAAAAAAAAAAAAAAAAACTAAGACTGTTCCCAAGGTTTAACATTGCCAGCCAATATTTTTATGTTTTGTCAACACTTTTCAGCCACAATATTTTTAATGACAAATTGAAGCTGGTTTTATATATAATACTTCAAGTATAATTTTTTTTCCAGTTATTTTATTTCCAAAGACAGGGAAAGAAACCTTTAAGCTGCATCTATTAAGGCATTCCTCCACAGAGAGAAGATCATATTGCAAACAAGTCCATGTAAAAAAATAGAGAGTATTTATTTCAAGTGACTATGCTTCGTTCTTTGCCATCAAGACTCTGTGCGTTCCCAGCTGTTGTAGACTAATACTGCTGTGCCCCTTCCAGCAGCTTCACAGTTTTGAGTTTGCCACACAGCTTTCAAGATGATGACTGTGTGAGAGTCATTCACAAACTCTAAACCCAGAACGTCACTGGCACTGCTCTCCAGCACTGGATGGGCTAGCAATTGACTATATCAACACAATGAGTAAACCAGGATGTTTCCCCAACACAAACAGAACACTTTTTTCCAAGAAACACACATTACCAAACTTTGAGTTGAAGTGAAATCATTGCATTTGTTGGATTATCTTGTGAACAGAATAGTCAGAGACTCCAGAAGACTGGGTTTTATTATTGACTCTGCTGATGAGTCATTCTGTAACCTGAGGCAAGTTACTTACCTCCTCTCTGCCTGCAACTCCTCATAGAAACTGAAGAAAAATCAAAGAAAATCAATATCCTTCCCCACCCTTTGCTTTTGCTAAGTGCTTTAAAATATTCAGGTGAAAGGCATTAGGCAAGTGAAAACCATTGCGCACTGGAAAATATTTCCATTGTTGCTAGTTTACAGCAAGCCGCGAGAGGAAAGCAACAATTTGACACCATCACTTTGAAGAGGGGGGAAAGAAGCAATGCTACTTGAACTAAAAAGGGATTTGTTTTATTTTGTTAATTGCAGTCCTTTGAAAAATGATACTTAGCCTGCCAGTGAAGTGCTAATTAATGTTAGGATGTGGTACACCATATAATAAAGGCTGTTGCTGAGGAATGTGAATGAAGAAAAAATTGCTCCTGAGGTGTTGATGGGTAAACAAGATTGGTGCAGAGGTGGGCCGCAGGTAAGCTTGACTTTGCATTTTTGCAAGCTGCTGCCTCGCTACTTACATTCATTTTTAGATATTTTTCCATGACATAAAAGCAAGGAAGAGAAAAATCCTTCCCTTTTGGCCACCAGTAACTATCCTGCTCTGGTCCTTGGATTTTTAGATGCAGACAACTTTAGGATAGGATCTTAGAGCAGCAACGTAAGAAATTGTTCTGTAATGAACCATCATCATTCTAAAAATGTAATTAAGATTCTGTTTCCCACAATGCAATTTTTATTTGGCAGTTTGTGTATTTGTCTGATTTTACATGCTACTGTGTAACTTTGGCCCCATATTAATAAAAAGCTTCATACTCAGTTGATAATTGTTTCCATTTGTCTTTAGTTTCTTCATTTTTTTTTCTCAGTCTTTTTTGTTGTTCAGACAGAAACATGCCATACAGTTCAGGGAGCAATATGGGGTTTCTCTCTGCTCCCCAGCTACTTAGCGAAATTTTATCTATTTATGTCTTTGCATGTAAGACTTTTCCCATGTAGAAACATAGAGGAGCTTTTTACTGCTCTAATAGCATGTGACAATTTGTGGCAATATGTTTGTCTTCTGCAGCCATCCTTGACTTCTCCACTACTGGCAGTGGGAACCCCCCAAAAAACAAAAAAAAAGTTTACTGCCTATGGATTTTATTGGCTGCATACAAAGCTTTAGAGTTTAACATACAGCTTTTTCTTACCCTCGTCTGTGTGCAACCCACCTCCTTATGACACAAGGAGTGGCAATCCTGCCACTGGCAGATGCTCTGCCTGTAGCCAGTCTGTCAAGAAGGAAAGCTCCATGGGCCTTTTTTTTATTATTATTATTTTTCCTTACTACCAAATGCTTTTGGCTTGGGTAGCTGGAGATCTGTTTCGGTCCTTCACTGGACTGCTCCCCTTGCCCACTTTTTTTTTCCTGGATGTCTTCAGCTGAGCACAGGAGGCATCTCAGGATCAGCTTCAGATGTATCCACCAACCATGCCAGTTCTGGCACATCTAACCAAACATAAAACATGCTAGTGAGGTACTTAAGATATCAGACTGAAATAATAAGCATCTCATGTTCCCAAAATATCTTAGATTTCATGTGACCATCTAAACATCTGTATGAAGTATAATCCTCAGAGACAGACTTCAAATGGTGAAAAGGCACACGACTTCGTTGTATACTTCGTTTCACCCAGAGAAGTTCTGCCATAATCTCCTGGGAAATTCAGTAAACTAAGTTTTTGGTTTTTTCTCTCCCTTTTTTTTCCTTTTATTTTTATTGGTATCATATGGGAGGGCAAGCACAAAGAACGTGTCTTTCTAGACAGAACAGTTTGCAGGTAGTGATAGTGTAGGATTGTGCTTTTCAGCAGGTGTTTTTCATCGAGATATTGTAAAGAAAATCTTCCAGCTGTGAGGATGTTGATATCACAAGCTGCCCAAGTGGTACTGAATTTAATGCCATGGCAGAAGCTGCCATTCCTGAGGGCTGAGTGTGAGGGCTAACTCTTACAGGCTGCATCGGAAACCAAGCACATGAATGTCTCTGCAAATCTGGACTCAACAATTTCATGAATCTCTCCCAGTGGATGGAGCTCAGACTCACCAACCGCAACAAGTTGTGTTCACTTCTAAGGAAGGAAGGCAAATATGAATAAGAGCTGTGAGGGAGGAATATCTTTTATGCTGGAAGAAAAATAGGAAGAAGATATATTGAAATAGTTGGGAGTGCTTACACACATTACTCAAAGCCAGAGGAAGGAGCTCAGGGTCAAAGGAAGGACAGTGAGTCCAGTTGAGGGTGTGTAGAGACAACTTTTGGTTGTCAGCTTGCCAATGTTACTGTCACCCTGCTATCTGCAATCTTCCTTCATTTCATTAATGAAGTGTCCAGCAGCGCACAGCTGGGTTAGCATATTGGAGAGCCTGCTCTGAGTGCACAGTTCAGTACCTCAGCAAACAGCAATGCTCCTGCAGCTGCGGTCGCTTGGAAGGGAAGAACAGTTTCCATGCAGTTCCTTCACAGTCACCTGCCATTATGGTGAGACCCATGTCCCAGCAAAGGACATCTGGCTGGCTACATGGAGCTGGAGCTTATGTGTCTGAAGCCCTCTGGGGCTCTCTGAATAGAATACATGGTGGCCACCACAGGTTTTTCCAGCACATTGGAGATAGTTTTCCTGTGAGTGTGATACACCAGCAGATGAGGAAAAAGGGAAGATATTGACTAAACTTCTTCCAAGAAGATCATTTCACCTGGAAAATGCAGTTTTGATAAATGCAATCATAGTATGATCAAAATTCTAACCGTGCTGAAACTTTGGAAGAAAGAAAAGGAGTAATATCATTTTGAAATACAGAGGTGTCATATAGTGGATTGCATCTTCTAGAGGTTGTTTTATCTTTACTAGAAATATTTTGGAGTTCTTGTACTATGACATTTTTAATTCCCTTATCTCTTAAAGGGATAATAACTTTAGAATATCTAATAATAATAATAGTTTGATAACAATGCTATTGACCAATTTCTCTATTGCCCTGTATAATTTCTCTATAACCCTTCTGGCTTCAAGTTCCATAGGTTAATAATTTTTGCAACTGCACCATTTATAAGGTGCAGAGATATGCTTTTTGGCAGTCCCAGTGTTGCATTATATTTCATGTGGAAAAGTAGAACTTTTCCAGATATGCAATCACAGATTTTTGTGATTTTTAAGATTGACCTTGATATAGCCAAAGCAAAATTATACTGACCATAAACAATTGTGAAATCATTTGATCGGTATTAAACAAAGTATGGAAATACTCCTTTTTCAGTCTCCAAAGGATTATTAGCTATTTTAGAAAACGTGGATATCTGAACAAAACTCTCGAAAAACAGCGCTTGTGCAAGAGCTCATTTTGTTTCCAAAGTATCTTTCCACTTCCCACACACATACAGCCCACTTCTGGGTAGATATTTAAGGCAGAGAGAGCTTCAGGCTGTTTGTACAATGAAGCTGGTGAGAGGCAATCTTTCATCCAGTCACAAAATTGTGCCCTTAGAATACAACCTATGAAAACAGCTAATATGATAATTAAATTATTTGAAAAGATACCTCATAAAATGAATCGTTCCACATCAGCTTGGTAATAAAAGTAATCTTACTTTCAGAAAGTGTGTTTTATCTTGAAGAGTTCCAGAGCTCCACAGCTGCCAGCACTTTGCACGTGTCCAGCCATACATCACCGCCGGTGAAAAGCACTCCTTCCCACGGGGAGGACGGCCAGTGATCGTCGTGGCATGCACTGTAACCTGCCAATGATGGGGGAACTGAAAGCCAGTTTCAGCGTAGGGAGGGGAACGCATGACTGTTATCAGTGCTGTTTCTCAGAAAGGGTGTGCTGGTGCAGTCAGAGCCACCGCAGAGGCCTTGTGTGTACCTCGAGCTTGCTCATAGAGCCACAGAATGGCTTGGGTTGGAAGGGACCTCAAAGACCACCTAATTCCAACCCCCTTGCCGTGGGCAGGGACACCTCCCACCAGACCAGATTGCCCAAGGCCTCATCCAGCCTGGCCTTGAGCACCTTCAGGGATGGGGCATCCACAGCTTCCCTGGGCAACTTGTGCCAGTGTCTTAACACAACATCCTCTAAGTAAATGGGGTCACCGGCATTTTACCCTCACCAACATTTTACCCTCATAGTAAAATGCCAAGTAACCAGCATTAGAAGCTCCGTATTTACACAAAGGCAATTTGAGCATTGATTTGTATACAGCATGTTGGATTTCATGATTGCAGCCTGGATATGAAGATTTCTCCCATTCTGATGGGGTTTCTGATGGGGGTTACAAAAATCTGCAACCTGATCAGCTGATACTTAATCTAGAAGAAAACAAAAGAAATCTGAAAAAATGCTTTATCTCAAGACTTTTTTTGTTTGTTTGTTTGTTTGTTTGTTTTTCCCTCTCTTTTTACAATAAGAATTGGTGAGGTTGCCTACCTCTCTGTTAGATGAGAGTCTCATAGTCCCAAAGACCACATCCTGGGACAACACCATGACACAATGCCACCATATTTTTCCACTTCTGATTTTCCTCCTTTGAAAATATACTTTTGAAGCTTTATTGGTTGGAGGAAGGTAGCACCTATCCAAACTCCTCATCCAGAGAGCAGATAGTGTCTGCTCAGACACAACAGTGTGTTCATCATGCCTTTGATGAGCCTTGGCTTGTCACAGGTCTAATTTTATCAAGAACTATGTTAGTGATTCATAGTGATGCTTCAGATTGCCCTTTATTGTGGAGTTTTTTATTGGTAGCCAGGATCTTCTCCTATTGCTACATACAACTTTCACAAGTACAATGAAAGGAAAAGGAGAAATAAAGTTCAGCATTTCCCTGCTTTTCCAGCTTTGTCCATTCTATTTTCTGATTCTTTTCACCTCATCAGCTTTGTAACATGATCAAAGCATTTGTATGAGGACTTTACAGTCTTGCCATAGACTGAAATTCAGGGTACCACGTTCATTCCTACAGAAGAATGACCTAAAGACGATGAGTTTGGATGTGTCTCAATCTTAGACAATTGCATTTTCACACTTCTCAGAACCAGCTCTGGAGAAAGATTCTGCATTATTTCTGCTCCTTCAGGCTAATATTTTTCTTGATTGCCCTCACAACAAATATGAACACAAAGCCACATTTCCACTGGTGTTTTTTTTAAATTAGCCTTGCGGAGAACAAATCATTTCTGCTTGTTGCACCCACATACTGTGGGTAAAGATGAGCACAGAAGTGTAACAGAGAGTCTACTTATTATTCTGGTGTAACTGTATCTCAGAGGTAGACAATTGCCCTAGGCTTAGATTTTCTAAAAATTTATGTGTATCAGAAGGGATCTTGTACAGGCAAAAAGCAGCAAGTTGATTTTTCCAAGAGCAGCTTGCCATTTTAAGCAGTTGTTGGCTTAATAAGTGAAATAGCTTAGGGCTATATGCATGCCATAATGATTGCATTTTGTAAAAGAAGACTGTGCCTATGGGCCTCAAAGTTTCAGAGCCAAGACTAGTCATATTTGTGGTCTTTAACTTGCAACCCCAAGCTATTCTCACCACCATAGATAAGGGGTAGCTGATCATAGAATAACACTGATTTTAAAGTAACTAACCACAGCAAAATTAAAATGACCTAGTCAAGTAATACAAAGAGTATATGATTGACAAGATAGCTGCTCTTTGAAATGTACTGCAGGCAGTAAATAACACCTATGCCCATAAGCTATTTTCTATCTTAAAGCCAAGAATAATGATCTGGCATCTGTCCTTCCTGAGTGAGCTTCAGTTCTGAAATCTGTAGCAACTGCCTCCCAAATGCCTCTGGAAATGATAGTGATGGTGTGCTCATGGATTGTAATTATATCACAGGACTCTCTTCTTTTTTTCAGTCGCAATTCTCTCTATGTAAACAGCTGCACAGTGCTGCAATGGGAGGTTTAGTCTCGTATGCTTGTACTGAAGCAGATTTAACTTATATTTCCTTGGGATGGGCAGTGAGACAAGGAAATGCAATAGCAGCAGGTCCAATTTCTAGTTTATCTTTGCCCCCATCATAATTCAAGGGGCAGCTAAGGTTTCGTTGAACTACAATCTAGATAACTTTTCCCAATGCCACAGAGTTCAAACAGCTGCCAAGCTTTTCTGTACAACCCCTTTCTCACAAATAAAAAAAGAAATTGACTGTATAGAGCTCGGGTGCATACGATTGGATTGCATGCACACAAGGTATGTGTTCTGTGCAATGCAATACAGGCTGTGGTCTGTGTGTACCGTGGCATGAAACACTGGGGGCTTGTGTCTTGCCTCAGGCCTTCTACATGAGTGGTTTTTATTCAGAAGGGCTCTTCTTCCTTGTATTGTCTTACCAGGACCAGGGAATGGCCACAGAAAATAGAAGTTGGAGACCATTTCTGCTCCTTATTTCTGCTGAAATAGCTTCAATGCACTGCTTGGCACTATAATGTTTGCATCCAGTGTCCTCTTGTGTTGCATGGTGCAAATATAGTTGCACAGGGGAGTGAACGCTTCCTACCCAGACAACTGATGCACAGTGGCCAAGAGCACATTTCTCCATGTCACCGGCTGGGTCTGTGGCCATGGTGGGATCCGCCTTTGGCACTTTGGCAGCCCTTCGCAGCACCTGAACTGCAAGACCATTCTCCTCTTATGGAAGCAATAGGAAGCCAGAAATGCTAGTAAAACACGAGAATTTTGGCTTTTTTTTTTTTTTTTTTTTTTTTCTTTCCTTCTTCGCTAGTATATGTTGGAATGCAACCTGATGAACAGAAAGATCTTGGAACATGTCAGATGACTTTGTAGAAAGCAAAATGCTCCCTCTTTCAGGGCTGGTATGTTTTCTGATGTTGTTGTGGGTCTTTTTCCTTTTTTTTTTTTTTTAAGAAAAAAAAGGAAAATTGTAACTTCCTTTACACCAGTACATTAGCATAATACGTTCCTACCTTCAGGTACTGTATGTCATTGTTATGAGTACATTTTGACATCTCTCACACTTCCAGCACTCCAAAGATCCATGACAGAGCTGAATGAAAACTTTTTTTTGACTTGGCAAGAGCAGTAAGAACACATAAAACCTGCCAGCTGTCAAGGATGTAAATGGTGATTTTGTTTCACTTTTTTAATGAATTAAAGCAGGATTGAAATCTGTCCAAAGACAGCATGTTTGGCCTTGCAAGGAAAGAAAAAAATGAAAGGGAGGGATTTTTTTTCTCTCTCTTTTGGCACTTACGCTCAATGCAGTGTTTATTCTTGGTAGCACAGTATAGGACAGAGCTTCTCTACTGAAAGAGCTGTGGCCATCAGGCTCAGACGCCTTACTTGGGACTGGTTTTTGAGAGAGGGAAGACTAGGAGGATAAAAAAAAAAAAAAAAAAAAAAAAGTCTACGCCTTATTTCAAGATGGGCACCTGAAAAATGCAGAACCCATCACTGTTTTGGAGAAGGGTCATAGCAGCTAGCTGGTAGAAATGATTTCATATGTTAATTACACTGTCATTGACTATCATTGAAGCAAAAATACATTTGGAGGGTATATACCTTTCTTCTTAAAAAAAGAAATGTTTTAGTTGTCCTACTGATGGTGCTTTTTTGAGGTTTGGTAGGGGAGAATCTCTCATCTGTAAGGATGGCATTTGAATTATTCTTTAGCTTTGAGTGAGGATCTCTCTGATTTTCTGGTCTCAAAGTCTAGAAATGATATAGGTTGGAGCTTCTAGGAGATGTCCTAAGTGTTCACACTTATTCTGTGTGATGTCTCTGTGGAAAAATATATATATATAATAAAAAAATAGGCAACTATTCTGAGCTCGTCTACATTGCATGTCCTTAACCTACATTTTCTGCTATTGAAAAGTTATCTCCAAATCTTGGTTGGGAAAAATTGGTTGTTCTGTAAAACGCCTGCAATTTAACTCCCATCTTCTTTCCTAGCTTCTTAAATTTTGCAATTGAAATACCTTTGACCATTATCCATGATTTAAGGTGATTGCTTTGCTTGTGACTGGGACATTATGTTCTTATTTGTCTTCTTATTTGGCCACTCAAATTGCACATGCAGATGCACAGCTTCTCTTGTAGTGAAATCTTACTTTATATCACTTGTACACACAAACACAGTGTACACCTTTCTATACATGAGTATACTCCTCTTTGGCAGTGAAAACATGATTAAATATTTGCCAGGTGCTTTGCTTTCCACACCATGATTTCCATGAAGGATTTTCAGATGATGTGTCAAGGACTAGCTGGTTTCAGATCATAGTTCCAAAGCTCTTATATGGTTATTGGTTGTTTCAGTACTTTAAAAACTGAACTGCACTTGTATTAACACAAGCAGGGATAAATGAAGCTGGTTCCTTTGGAAAATGTAGCACTTCACATCAGAATAATTCTATATTGACTGATGGTCCTGTACCAAAGGTCATCCTGGAGGCACAGTTCAGGTTTGGAATTGGTTCAAGCCCAGCACAAGCACATCTTGAATAATTTGGGCTGAGTTGGTCTTCTGTGCAGTGCAGAAGAGGTTCCTGTGTGCCTGGCAAGAGGTGCATGGAGTAGACGAGCTCTTGCAAAGATTTACAAACAGGCTTCATTTTACGACTTGTGAACAAACCTATTAATTCAATGTGACATCTCAGGGAAGTCATGCCCAAGCTGTACTTCAGCCAGATGGTTTAGACAAAATAAAAGTGAATAAATTTGTTCAGACAAAACAAAAAGGAATTGTAACTTCTTCCCAAAAGTCAAGATGAACCTGAAGTTCTGAAGAAATGTGTAACTCCCTTTTCCTCCCCTCACCTCTCTCAGCCTCCTAAAACCTTGGCACCTACTCACTTCAGCTGAAACAGAAAGGCTCTTCTCAGATTTCCAGCCAGTCTTCAAGTAGGAAGTAGAGAAAATCTTGCAGGAAAGCCTAATCTTATGAGCTTTCCAGGCAGACTTTCTGAATAAAGAGTCTTACACATCCCAGTTATTTACTAAGTCTTCTGAGAACCTTCCATCTCCAGCTTTAATATAAATCTTGAGACAAAACATGTAATTACAGGATGAAAGGCTGCTAAATCCTACAACCACTTTGGTAAACTTTGTAGGATTGTAGGTGATCAGAAATTTATTGAAAGTCAGAACCCTCCTCACCTTTGTTGGAAAAAAGATCTTCATTAACAGCAGCATGCCAGTTAATTGCAGCACTTAAATGAAAGAACAGAGAAGGGTAGCCCCACACAAAGCAATGCAGCAGCTCAGTAGTCAGATATACATGGGGGTATTGTCCTCACTTGGAGGCAGTTGTGCACTTTGAGTAAAGAGCCAGAGCATGTTCAGTGGGCTCCAGATCCAGCTCTCGGAAGCATCACTTACCTCTGGCTCTGAAATAGGCAGGACCTACTCACAAAATGAGTCCAGTACTTCCTCCCACGTGGCAATGCAAGCAAGGGAGATGAAAAGAATGAAATCCTTGCCCTTTTTTTTCAGGCCAAGGTCTCCTCTCACTCACTTGGGCCTGGAGGAGCTTCCTCACCCTGCAAGACTTCCCCAGGCTGGGGAGATGCATGGCTGCCTCCCTCCATACTCCCAACCCCCCTGCAAAGGTGTACTGAGTGCAAGCTGTGGGGCCACAAAATATAGACCCCATCATAAAGGGGTGAGACAAAAGGCCTAAAGTCTTGCTGATCAGTGGTGCCCCAGGGCTGAGACCACCCTTCACCCTCCATCACCCCCGGCACAGCATATTTCATGCCACCAACACACTAGCCTGGGGTGAATGTGGTGTAGGGAGTAAGTCAACAGTGCTTATTTACTCTGCTGCTAAAGTGGTAATTTGTGCTATATTATGAAAGTTTTAGGTTTCCCTATGTATTGGAGGCAAAAAGCCCCTGATTATGACGCTTGGGTTGTCATTGTCAATGGAAACAAGGTGCATGGTGTTTAGCCTTGCTATCTTTCATGGAGCCGTGGCACTTAACCATGCTTAATCCTTCCTAATGAACACTTTGTTGATGCAAATCAGCCTCTAGACCTCTATTTGAAGCAAAATACTGAAAAATTTGTTGAGAGGCAGTGACTCCGTGTGATAGACTTGGCTGAAATAAAGAGGGTCCCAAAAAGGCGAGTGAAAAGTAACTGCCAGTTAAAAATACACCTCTGACAAGCTCAGGAAGATGTTTCGGAGGCAAATGCTTCTGATTTTTTCATTTTGTCATTAGGAAAAGAAAAATAATCTGATCCTACTCTTTTCTCCAAAAATACTTCAAAACAGAGGAATACTAGCACTATTTCCAAACAGGGCTTTCCTGTACTTCAGACTTTCTTTTTTTTTTTGTAAAGACAGGAAAGAACACAAAGTAACACCGACTGTTTTGCCAGTTGGAATACATTTAGAAAGTGTGAGAATGGGGAGGAAAAAAAAAAAAAAAATCACATCCTTAGGTTTGTCACTATTTTTCAGCTGGAATAATATTGGAAAGCAGAAGGACATTTCTTTTTTCACACATTCTTGGTTTGTTGAATGGTTCCATAGGAGAGCCATTGTCTCCTAGGGAAGAGCCTCAGCTGAGAACTGTATGAGTTTTCTAGCACTCTGATCACGTGGCTTAGTATGATTTCTACACAGTGGGTAATAAACAAGGCTTTTATCAGGCTGGATAGCTACACGTAAAGGCAAGCTGCTAAAAGAAACGGTGGGAAGGTAGAGCCTTTTTGCCATAGTAATTTTCCATTTTTGCTGTGAGCAAACTTTAAAAATTAGTTTTAAGTACGCACTCGCATACAAACATGACACAAACATTTCTTTCTTAGAAACGCTCACTTAGCTCACTTGCTTACAAAACAGCAACATTTCAAACGTTTTCAAGAGCAGGATAATGAGCAGCACATACAACAAAGCAAATTTACAGCTTGAATAACTATTCACCAACTTTTGAGGCTCATTTTTCAATCTCTAATAATTCTTGTTTTGCTGCATTTAATACCTTGATTAGTTTGTTGGGAGGCTTAATTAATTAAAATCTCACATTGCATAAAATAATTGACTTCCTTAACTGGTGGCCCTCTCTGTAATCATCCAGGTTTGCTTGACCCTTCCCACTCTAACTGGAAATTATTCTAATCAAATAGAGTTTAGGGTAGTCTGGAGAGTTGAGTGATTTAAATGCATTTTGCATATCCTTTTGCTCAAACCACTGTTTCCAAAGTATTGCACAAGGTGCTGTGCTTTCCCCTTACTCCACCAGAGGCTATTGCTTAAAAGATCCAGTTCCTGTAAAAACAATCATAGGTCAAAAACTGAAAGAGTGATGGAAAGACCCATTTTAGTTATGTATTTTTTGGCATGGAAGCACTGCTAGTACATAATCTGTATAAATGTTAGCTTTCTAAATAAACATAACCTCTGATTGCATGAAAGCAAGGAATAAAGTTGAAACTTGTTCCCTCCATTAAGCAACCCTTCAAGACTTTCAGTGCTTGTTTTGTTCTAAACAGACATAAATCTTGACAAACAATAACAAACAAATGGCAACAATAACAATGGAGCCAACACAGCTACCACAGGCTCTTCACCTTGTTCCTGTCCACAAATGCAGGTGTATTTTTTCTGCCATACACCCTAGATTTCAACAGGCACTGAGAGCATGGTGAGATCCACGGGCACGTACCCATGTAGCAATTTCATGTTGACGTGATGTGGACTGTGTCGAATATTGCTGTGCCGCCAAGAAGTACCGTGGACGGGGTTGAATTTCATCCGTCACTATTTGTGTTTTGTTTTTCTTTTGATGATGTAAACTTCCCACTCTGGTTCTGAAGGTTGTACGCTTTTGGCAAAATAACAGCTGCCAACAGTAGTCACTGTTCAGTAGTTTGTCCAGTTTTGACTCATCTCAAAATTGCAGTAATCTAAGCAGGAATTCTGCTGCTTCCCATTGCTATTGTGATTCAGCATCATGTCACTGATATGTGTAAGGGTGTATTTAGTGTAAGTAGGATTCCCAGAGCATTCTGCTTGTGTGATTAATATAGGATGAAAATTAAAGAGGAAAAAATAAAATTGATGCACCTAAAGCAGTTATAAAATCGAGTCTCCTAATTATTAGTGTACAGAGTGTTTTTGAAAGAGATGAAAAAAATTGAATGTTGTTCTGAATATCACACTTAAAATCCAGTTTATCTTACCCATGTGTTAAGGAAGGCAAAACGTTGCGGATGAGAGGGCACACAGATAGGCAACAGCTTTCAGTATTTAAACATAGCTTAACTGTGGGATCTGGTCCACTTCTTCCCTCTTAATTCTTATTGCACAGTGGTGACCTTGCACAACACACACCATTATACCTAGGGCAAAGTTTCTCATTTTAACCAGCTTTATAAAATTAAGGATATCAGAATGAATTCAATACTTTCACTGGGCAAAGTGTAACTAGCTGATAAAGTACACCCTACATCAAGAGTAATGTCAGGGTGGCAGGAGACATGATTTCTGTGCACCCAACAATAGAGACATGGTTCTTTTGGAGAAGCAGGATATTAGGATAGTTCATTTTTAGTGTAGATGGGTTTTACGTCACTCAGCAGTTTGTCTGAGGCAAAGATACTGTATATAGCTTTATTTTCTTTAAAAACACTAAAATGATTTACTGCTTGCCAAATAATGCTAAAACAATACAGACTTACACTTAACATTTCTAAATTACTCTTTTTTTTTTTTTTTTTTTGGCCTAGGATGCAAATGGTTGCTGAAGCATGAATATTAGCTGAAGAGCACACATTAATTTGCCTCCCAGTGTGTAAAGATATCAGAGAGAAGACAGGGAACCTAAGTTTGAGGATTCCAAACTGCCTATCAGTGGTAAGCACCGTACTCCAAATAAAATAGAAGAAAATACACCTTGTTCATTTGAAAACCCTTGCAAATGACTACAGGAAAGTTTCTGTCCTTTCAGCATTATTGACATGCAAAAGTCTGTGTTCTGGCACAAGTATAGCCTGATGAAGTTATTTATGCCTTTAGTGGTCACAGGAGGTCATCACTTATGTCTTCACTCCTTTGTAAGTAAGCCCTTATGTAGCTCTCCTCCCACTTTTTTGTCTACACCAGATTTCATACTTTATTAACTATTTGGTAGCTTTGATTGTGCTGTGTCTGTTTTTCTTGACTGTCATGCAAACTGTGCAGAAGCATGTCTTGATCTGCAACTGTGACAGAAAGGACAAGGCGAGGGCAGAACGTGACCCATGGTCTCTTCTTGCCACGCAGAAGATGTGCAGAAAGAAAGGGATAAGGATTAGCAGATAGAGCCTGTTGCTCTGCTCCCATTCAGCACAGAGCCAGCAATGCTGTGAAGCGTACTGACCGCTTGTTTTAGCTCTACCAAGCCATAATCCTTTCCTAATTCTTCCTAGCAGAAGCAACTCTTGAGGAGTCCGTCTCCATCTCACCCAGCAGATAGACAGGCCCTTTGGACAGGAGCGCTGCACAATCTTCCCTTTCCTCTAAAACAGGATAACAGCCCATGTCCCTGAGCTTTGCTTATTCCCATAAACTCACTCAGGGCTGTTAAGAAAGGTAAAATAACACAGAGTGAAGTATGCCTTCACTGAACATCTGAAACACTGCAGTCATGTAATTGACAGCTAAAGTCAATGGAAAGCAATACAGTGCCATTCATTTAGTAAACAAAGCACTTGTATATTACTTGAATTCCCCCAAAACTGCAATGCATGCAAGTTCCCACCACCTGAATGTCCTTTCAATTGCCACCTGGTCTTACTATAAATTAGAACCTGGAATACCTGGCTATCTTGATAGCATTCCTTGACTTTTCCGGTTTGGAAAAAACACTCGAATATATGAAATGCCAAAAATCTCTAAAGGCATTTCTAACATCTCAGAAACTATTCTCAGACTCTCTCAGCATGGAAAGCTGCATGCATATCATTAATAAAACATGATTAAACATCATTTTCTCTGAATTAAGTCATATTTTTCTTTTTTTTTTCTTTTTTTTAGTAGAAAATATATTTAGATGAAAAAACTCCATTCTATAGATGACTTTAAAGTTCAAAATTGCCCTGGAGACCTTGGTTTCAGCCAAAGCAGATGCTGTAATAAAATTACATATACAAATACTTTAACAGGTTGTTCCAATATCCTAAAACTAGAATCCTATTTATTGGAAACTCCCTACCTTTGGCAATTCTCATCAGTTGCCACTCAATTTTCTGCAGGCATGGTGTTCATTTCATAGAAGCTCTGAAAGAGTTTGTGAATTTTTTGCATTGTCTTCCAATAGCCCCCAAACTAAACAGCAGTCATAAATCCATCCTTTATCCTTGTTTAGTTATTAAATGTTTCTGTTGGATCTGTTTCCGAGACATTTGAACTTTTCAGATGCAGCTTTAGTCGTTTGTAACATGTGCTAAGTTAATTACATACATTTTTTTATTAAGGGATTTAAATAAACCTGAAGGTATGATGGGATTGCAACACTCTGTAAGCACCCAAAATCCTACTTAAAACTACCAAACTTTTATTACACAACTCAGGAGCACTTCCTGGAATTTGGGGTGCTTTGACCATGACTTGATCTTGTTTAGAAACTGAAGTATATTTTAAAAATATATGTTGTGCATTGAGTCTATTGATCTTATAGATAAAAATATATAGAATATAGGCTATAGCATCACAATATAAAACATTAAAAAAAAAAAAGTACACAGAAAGAATGCTTAATCTGGAAATACTTGGACTATATTTTTAACCAGTGAAAGTGTAAGTCTAGTGCTAAAGGAAGAACTTTTTCTCCTAGCTTATTTTGTTTAAACAAAGTGGCAGAATTTAGTGCAGTATAAACCAGTCTTAGCTGAAGCTATGCTAGAGGAGCTGACCTTCCTGTTCCAGTGGACATGGAGTAGAAACACTATTGAAAGGAAAATTGGTCCTCAGGGTCCCAAGTCTTTCTCTGATAAAACCAGGTGTAGGTTTTGAACTAGTGAACCTGTAGGAAGATCCTGGTTGAATTTTGGCTTGTACATCAGCAATGAGATTCTCCACAAGAACTCTGTCAAATTTATCAAACCCTAAGATCAAACCCTGAGTTTCTGGGCTCTCAAACCAGAAGAATAGTGAAAGGCAGGGGGGTCAGGTCTAAAACAGTCAACAAGAGAGTAAGCAAGCCAGGTAGCTTAACGTTTGTGTTCATCTTTTTGATTCTGTGGACCTATCATTTAAATTACATTATTTTATTTTACGGGGACTTCAGTAGGTCATCTAGATATTTAGGCCAATTTCAAAAAGTTAATAGATGTGTGGTATTTCAATGTTAAAATCTCAGAATGTCTATAATGTTTTCCTTCATGCCATTATTTCTCTCTGACAGGTACAGGGAGGTTTTGACACTGTTAATATAACATAGGGTGTTAATCTTATAATCGCCCTGTCAGCACTTTGTGTCAGGGTGTTAATGACCACCTTTCAGCCACTCAGAGTTGCCTGCCAATAAAAATAGTACCGGCACCTATCCAACCAGCAGCTATTCAGCTACTTTGCTTTTTCCCCAAAGAATAAATAGAAAATTTCACTAGCCATGTGGCTATAAAGACACTCCTCTCTTCTTACACATTTCCTTTTCCTTCTCTTTACCCGCTGGCAGAAAAAACAACTTTGACACTGAGCCTTTTTAATGTATTTTGCATGCTTTATTTTAAAATGTACAAATTATTTCTCAAGTTTTAAATAAACATAACACCTTGGACAGGAAAAAAGCCAAATTTTTAACAGCAAGAAGCACACTTATTTGCCACAGTTCTTTGCTATATAAATATACAACCCAAAGACAAATGCTGTATATTTCTGTAATTTCTCAATGGTTGTGATGAGCCCATATTTTTGTCTCTGCACAGGAGAGAAGCTTTTCCAGCTTCCTGGCAGAGGGAATTGCACAATTCCAGATGACTTACTTTATATGCCTAGAGGAATTTTATTACACAAATAACAAAGGAAGACAAAGAGAGGAAGAGGGAGAGCACACAGAATAATAAACAAAGAATAATAAACATCCCTGCAATTGTCCAGGGATTCCAGATGTGGCTTCATCCCTCTGCAAGTCCTGGCTGTGACTTCTTTGGACTTCTTTATAGGCTGGCTTAGACAGCTTAGAAAATGTCACCCTCAAATCTGCTGAGCCTCCTGAGATACTCAGGAGCTTTTGTGCACAGTGACACTCTAATTCCTACAACTTGATGTGTTCACTTGCTTCCTGAAAGACACACACAAAATCCATTGAAAATTAATTGGTCTGTGATATTACAACTCATGTCAGTAGATTTCTGTTGCGTTGCTCTCAGCTGATTTCCTTGAAGAAGCCGATTGTCCTAAAGCTGTGGTCCTTGTGGCCCATTCTAGTCTGATGGTGAATTTTCTCCCCATCCTATTTGTATCTTCCATCATTGCTATTTAGGGCATTAATCACAAATCCCATGCATACTTAATTTAAATAAAATTGCAGGTTAACTTGCAATAAGTTGTGAGAGGTCAGCTAGCAAAATAAAAGCACTATCAGAGCTATGCTGAAATCACATATTTCAGCCAGTTTGCTGCTCTTACTGCCTTTTTTTTTTTTTTTTTTTTTTTTACTTAAATTCTTATAAGCTTCTTTTAATCAAGTGACGTGGCTAATTGGCCAGGGATGCTTCCAGCCTCATGTACTATCCATCTGGATTTTATATGCATTGTGTTTTCCCAACTGAAAAGAAGCAGAAGTACTACACAACTAATTAGAACTCAGTCCCCCCAAAAAAGTAACATTTTGTTCCTAGAGAAAAATTTGTTTCTCATGTGGGATTTTAATGCAGACCATAAAAAAAAAAAAAAAAAAAAAAGTAGCAAAGCCTAAACAACCATCAGTTTCCATGTCATACAAAGCCAAAGATGCAGTCAAAATTATTTCCCTATTAAAACAAACATAATTTACTTAGTCTTTGCTTGCTATATTTTATTGTATGCATGAATGCTGGAATTCCTATTACCTTGTATGCACAAAAACATTTAGTATATCAATAAATAAGAATTGTGTGTGTGTGTGTGTGTGTGTGTGTGTGTGTGTATGTGTGTGTGTTTGTTTTTTTTCTGCCTTCCACAATATTTAATGTGCTTTGCAAAAGTAAAATGAATGTGAAAGGTCAGACACTCAGAGACTTCTCATTCTTCTTCAATCCTGATTATTGGCATTGATTACCTGAACAGAAACAGGTAACAGATGCATCTGAGCTCTCAACAGTAACCCTATCATGTGTGGAGCAGTGCAAGATTGCATCACCAAGGGTTCTTGTATATCTCCTCTTGCAGTGTGATCCAAAAAATGTTTTTTCCACCACTTCACAAATATTTTGGGGTGATAATTCACAGTGGGCAAAGTCCAGGCTTATTTATCTCCCGGTAGCATTCCTCTTCTTAGACAGAGCATAGCTGAGTGAAGACAATGTATTTAAAACTGTTAGGGCACTGTAGGTCTATCACCATTTAAACTGAGTGATTAGTCTATCCCATGGTCTCTTTCTCTTATTTTACCTCTTACTGGGGAGTCATAAAAATACCTATACTTGGCAGAAGGGAGGAACTTCGCCATCTTCACCAAGAACACTGAGTCAGTTGTTTGGATGATGAACATATGTCCAAATCTGCATGTGGAATATACATCTATGCATGACATATATAAATGGGGTCGGGGACAGTGGGAGAAAGTGAGAGAGAACAGCCCTTCCACCTGCAAATCCCAGTGCTCTATGAATTGGTCACTTCACCTAGGTCTGCCTGGCAGGCAATGTTCAAATCCCAGTCATGAGCTGTGCAGGGATTTCAGCGTTTCACGTGTCGGTAAGGCTGAGCAGGTCACTACAGTTCAAAACAAAGAGGTCCAGGACTCCTATCCAAACAGCTGTGTTTCATATTTGAGTTTTAGCCTTCTGGACAGTGAAAACCTCAGACCTTGTGTTCCCAAAGGAAGTCTTGCATAAGCTTTGGTCTCGGTTAGTGGAGCATAGAGAAAGTAAAAGGTCCAGACTGCAGCTGACTTTGGAACACTGAAAGTAAATGGTCAAGTGTCTCTCAGATATGTGTGTGCGTATAGCTCATGTTAGCAGTAATGGGACTAACGTGCATATTGAGGGTCAGCTATAGCCACAAAGTAAGCAAATTAGGAGGAGCCAAGAACAATCAGACTTTGTTATAATTTAGAACTTTGCCAAAACAATAGCTAGTCCAAAATTATTTTATAGGTTAAGCAAATCTGTCCATCTGCAGTGGGATTTCATCTTTCCAGCAGAACTTGGTTATTTACCAGCTTTTCAGTAGTTCAGTTCTGATAAGGGAAGCCAGTCTCCAAGAACTCTTGTGCAAAAAGGAAGCAGCTGTTTGCAGAAATGAGACATTATGGTTGAGGAAGCCTCCTGGGAGCAATGTGACAGGCACAGCACTTACAAACTGCAGAGATGTGAGAAGGAGGGAATTATGTTTAATTTTGTGATCTCTTCTGCCTGGTGGGAAAGTGGTTTTGGAAGAGTGGGAAATTCATCTGAATCTGATTTGATAGTTGGAGGACAGAAGTTCTTTATTGACAGCCTGGGTGGTGCTAACACAAATGTGCCCCTTTGCACTTCACTGCTGGCTCACAGAGAGTACTTCCAGGGAAGAGACACTCACCCTCCTTGTTTTTAAACCCTCGGTTGTCCATGAGTCTTCAGTAAGCAGTTAGTTCTAAGGGATTTCCTTTGAGATATTGATGTGTTGTCAGCAAAATTTGGACAGAAGCCTCTAACACAATTTCCACAAACTACCATTCAAAATAGCCATCAGCTGTATTCAGTTGCCACCAGCCTGTGTTTGCCCAAATTGGCTACATGGAGGGCTGTGTTCCTCATGGTTACCTGTGAGATTCAGCCATGAGATGAATTAGCCAGAGATTAACAGACACTGCATGGTAATTTCCCTGATGGATCTATAAAAAACATAGCCAGACCTTCAGCAGCCCATCAGCTACACCTCTAGACATCCAGTCTTCTGCTGTCATTCCACAAAGAGATTGTCAACATCAGCATAAGAAACACAGGGGCAAGAGCAGAATTTCTGCTCTTGACTGAGCTATTGCTATGAGACCTGTAGGCTAGAGGAATCTATTTCATGTAGGACTTCATGGGATGACTGGGGAACAAGAAAGCTGTCTTCCGTCTCTTTGGCAGAAAGGTGCTGTAAAGAGGAAGACAGAAGGAGGAAGATGTGCCTGCTTTGTCTCCATTAGTGTTTGGAGTGGGATGAAGCAGAAGACAGAAGCAGCTTCAACAGGTATTTGCAGTATCTCTGGGAAAATGGAAAGCCTAGCTAGAGTTATCATTGGAGAAAACACTACAGATGGTTCTTGGTAGTTTATTTTTCCCTGAATATATCAAGTTTTTGTTTGTTTTATTGTTGTTTGTTTCTTTGTTTGGTCACTAGTATGCTACCAAAAGCAAATCAGAAAACAAGTGCCAATAAAAACCATGACCTGGACATTTTAGGCAGGGGTTGGCTGGCTTTGCTTGTGGCACAGCCTCCATCTGTTTGTCCATTTAATAGGGAACATGCAATGCACTTAAAAAAAAATAATGTCTTTATTTGAATGAAAAGCCCCTGGAGGAGGTGATTTAAAACAAAGCAGTACCTAGCATCAGGGATGCTGAAACACTTCAAATAAACAGCCGTCTGGTTAGCTTATGTATGTATACACACAAACATACACATATATCTCTAGGTTTTCAAGTCCCCTCTCAGTTCTTTCCAGGGTCCCACACTCCACTCCCTCCATCTGCATGAGCTCTAGACACCACTACTTGTGTCACACATTCTGTAAGGAACAGCAGATTTTTCCTGCAAGTCTTTATTATTGTTGGTGCTGAGATAATACTTAGCTTTTCCAAATAAAACACAGGCTCTACAGAGCTAAACAACTAATAGAGACAGCTAGTGGGGTAAAGGTCCTGCCTCAAAAATCTTCAAATATTGCTGAGATTGTTGCTTATGATTTTTGTTCAGAATATGCCAGAGTGTGTGATGGCTGAGGATGAAACAGTAATAAGGAATGTAAGCTCACTCATTTAAAATTATTTATCATAATAATTTATACTTTTGATCTCAAGTCCCTAGGGACTACCCCACTGTTACTAATCTGTATTTAGTACATACTACCAGCTTTTTCCACATTCAGAGCTCTATCAGATTTGTACAACAAGGTAACTGGTCCCTGGGAGAGCAGCACCCTTTTGAGATTGGTGACAAAGTTATCACTTGCTTAAATGTTTTGTAGTGAGGTGACCATTCTTACAATCAAGACCATCAGTCCCAGAAATAATTTCTTAAATGAATCAATGTGTCCAATATTTTTCTGAAAAGTAATAGTTTAGGAAATAAATCAGAAAGCAACTTCACTTGTAGGGGACTTAAACTGTTGTAGGTACTCACAACAAACATTACTGGACATGTCCTTGGTATTCTTCTTGAAGGCTTCTTTAATAGATTTGTTTCTTTAAAGAGAGAATGTAGCCTTTTGAGACCACGACTTAGAGAAGTAGGACCTACTTCCAACTTTGTCAAGCACTGTGATCATGAAAAGGTCAGTCATTCCCTTTTCTTTCCACTCCCCTGTTCTGTGTTACCGGTGTGGTCATGCCTATGAAGCACATCCTAACAAGGTAATACTTCTAATTTTTCAGCAAGTTGGAAGAACTCCTGTTTTTTTTTTTTTTTTTTTGCCCCCATAATCACTTTGTTATCTGTTAGTGATCACTCAAATCATATTCTAGTTTGAGGCTGGTCATGGATATTATTGCTTTTGGCATTAATAAATGGTTTCCCAGACAGCATGTTTAAATAGGGAAACAGTTATTTCTTCCATGTCAATGAGAACAGAAGGTAACTTACTTAAATGTTTGTGAATTCTTATATTCCATTCAATTTTGTTACATGATTTGTCACATACTTTTACTATATATTCACTCTCTTTTGACTATGGTACCTTTCCTGTTATACCTCTAAAACTGTTTCTATTTGTTGATTTTTTCAACACTTGATTTTCATTACTTACATACCATTTTGTGAAAAACCAATAAACACAAGACTTCTCACTAGTTATCAGAATGCCAACATTTATTAAAATTAAATATTTATTCAACATATAACAACTTTTTTCCACTTAATACAAAATTATTCATCACTGTAGAACAGTAGCTTCCTATACAGTGAAAGAACAAACCAAATTTTATTTCTGAAGAAAAAGAAACTTTATATCTTTAAACAATCGGAATTGTTGGCTCCTCAAAGCAATGGATTGTCCCATTCTGAGGTTGCTCAGTGTCTTAGTGTCACACTCAATTTTGACAAAAATATCTACATGTATAAAAGAATAAAACAAAACTCAAAAAAGTGCACTATCACAGTAATTTCTAAATGCTACTTTCAAAGACATTGATGCATGCTTTAAATTTTCAGCTCCTGAGCTGTATAAATGATTAACTGGTATGTTGAAGGATTTGAAAACTTCACCTGGAGCAGAGAAGCAGGTCATTTTGTTGAAAAGAATGACTTTGGAAAAACTGAATGCTTCTACAGAGGAGGTTTGCAAATAGGTTCCTGCCTTGTTTCCTTTCATCATTTACAAACAAGATTACTTTCCATATGCAGCTAAACTGATTACTGCTTTTAGTTTGTGTGACTAACAGAGGGGAAATTATCATTTACCATGAACTGAAAAGCATTGGAAAAATAATGATGGCTCTATTATGCTAAAAAAAAGTATAAAAACTGGCCTGAGAAGACTACTAATTTAAGATCGACCACCCGCATTCATAAGGGTATTTTTCTGTTTATCTCATTTATATAAACATTCACTAAGTGTTTATTTGTAAGACTTCAGTTGGCACTTCTTGTACATCCTAAAATTTCATTGACTTCAGTGGGTATATAGCCAGCTCAGGCCTAACGTTTTGAATTACTCATTGTGTATTTATTTCTATCTGAATGAAAGTCTGGTAGTATACCTCCCAGTCTAAGCATCAGGCAACTCTTTAATATTTACATTGGAAATAGAAATCCTTAATCAAAGGAGAATTTCTGAAAAGATTAGGCTGTGTTGGAAGTTCTGGTCTTAGTTACAAAATGATTCATCAATTCACTGCAGTTTTGAAGCTAATATAACAAACCTGAGGTCTGAATCAAAGCAAGTAGCCCAAAGTTAGTAGCTTTTTTTTTTTTTTCCTTCCTATAATCTCTGCCAATCCCAGTGAGACATGTTTATTACAAACTTTTACAAATTATATGCTAACATAAACTCAAGGTCAGTCCTTGTCTGGAAAAAAGTTCTTGGACTACTAGTAGAAGTCTTCTAAAAATATAACTCAGAAGAGTGCATGATTTGAAAGAGAGTCATTTCAAGGGTAATTTGGGTTGCTATGTCTTCAACACACAGTTGAGAAATCTGTGATTAGGGCAGATTAGGTTTCTGGCTATTTTTTAATGTGTTTACATTTTATAAAACAGCCCTTGGAAATAATGTTAAAGCTGAGGTGAGGATTACGTTTATTCACTTCTCTTATTTCTGTCAGTCTTCATTGCAGGAGAAAGACACTCATAGACAACTTTCTTTTTAATCTGATTTCACTTATCACAACGAGCTTCATTTGTAATTCATGATCTGTATGGATCCCAGTTCATGCTTGTGCAAAATGGTAGATTATTACTCTCTTGTTTTCTTCTGAGATGTATACAGTAAGTGATTATTTATGGCATAATCTATTTTCCTGGATTTCCACTCCAAAATATACAGTTTTCCAAGACAAAATCTGCGTCTAGAGGTTCTGTATCAATAACACTGTAAATAGGTATAGATATTAAACCTCTTCATTTGTCTTTTTCTGCTTGTCTTTTACCAAACACTGAGGCAGGGTGTGAATATAGACCATGCTTGGTGCTTTCTGTGACTTGTTCACAAACTCATTCAGTTTCAGCCTCAGAGAAGCTGTAGGAGTCTCATGTTTTGTGGTAGAAGTTGGGTTAGACCATTATGATTCAATCATTTTATAACATTTATTAATCACGTGGTCTGCAAAAGTGTATCACATAAATAAGAGACTAGCTCCAGTCCCAAGCTGTCACAACAGTCACAGAGAGAAGCACCGAAATCCATGGCCATGGGTAAAGGGGTCCCTGCAGCTGATGTATACCTAGAACAAAAATCAGGTTTTTTAACATTATTCTAGAAAATCATCACTTTTAACATGTTATTCTACAGGACATTTGAGTTGAAAGCACATCAAAGTTCTTTGAGGCTGGTGCCCTGTGTCAGATACCACTATATCACAAAAATCCTTTCATGAGCTAATCAAGCTTCAAAGCAAAAGCAATGAATTTAATCTGGCTGCAGCAATTCTTGACTGGCGGGCATATCTTTGAAAACTGTCATCATCTTCTGCCATTAGATAAGTTTATAACATTTTTAAAATCTGTGTTGTCATCAAATCCCACTACTTCTCCACTGGTGGTTTTCAGAGAAAGTACTATCAAGAATAAAATATTTGTTATGGAAATATTACTTACTCCTCTACAAGAGATGATCATAGCAAGGCCTTTTGAGTAAATTTCTAAATCATTTCAAAACATTGAGTTGGAAAGAACTCCCATATTTATTGTTGCTTGGAAGTCTTCCTGCAGTGTCTTCTCTGGCCTTTCAGTCACCCTAACAAAAAGCATGAGCATGTGAATGCAAAACGTGATATATCCCTGACAATTTGCATGCTCTGTCTCTCTTCACAGCTAGGACATTTAAGAAATTTTAAAAAATAAAACAAAGTACTTGACATTTATTGAAGGGAAGAGGTTATGGAATTATGTCAAACAGAACACTAGGAGAATAAAGCATGCCAATAAGTTTAACTCTTTCTACAGTTTTATTTCTCATCATAATTATTAACATCTTTAGTTAGAACACCATTTGGATATCATTAAAATAAATGCAGACGATCTTGGATTGTCCTTAAGATTTTTTTTAGACATGCTTTTTTGTCACTCAGGTCACTAATGGATCATTTTTATGATAGAATACTAAGGTATGTACATTAAACAGATTAGCAATGTCCAATGTCCCATTGAGCTAGAAATAAAATTGCACAGACTTATTGTTATATTGCAAAGGACTTGAAATAAATTCTTGTAAAGAAAACTGCATCTTCATTTAACAAAAACTTTGCAGTTCATTCTTAATACACTACATTCACATTATGAACCTGGGCCTTCTGGAACTGAAGTCAATCTCAGTTGGAGATTTGCCTTCAGCTGGGTTGCAACACTCTCTCCATATATTTTTACGTCCCACGTAGCAACAAAAGGAGGAGACAGGGAATCAAACTGAAAAGAAGTCTCAGACCATTTGAAAGTAATTTGTTCTCTGCCCGCTAAATAATCTGAGACAGTGATTTAAATTAATCCACTTTGTCACTGAAGCAGGGTAGAAGCACTTGGTAGGGTTTATAACAAATCTAAACTGTTGAAAACATAACCACCAGATAAAAAGTAGGAATGGAAAATTGGAGACAATAGTTTCTTAAATTGCTCCTCTAGATTCACTAAAGAGTATCCGATGGCATGCTCACCAAGGCTCTTGCAGTTCTAGCTAATTACTTCTTCCAAAGCCAAGAGGTTAGGTTGTTTTTTTCATATCACTTTTCTAGAAGTACTAATTCATCTCAAATTGATTTCATCCTTAATGTAGCCAGATAACTAAATGACTTCCTTGCACAGTTTGCCAAACAGTCTTCTAAAGCACACAAAGTCTCTCTGAATTATAGATAAGGCTACTTAGCTAACAATACATTTCGGCACATATTACAAATATGGTCCCAAAGGATCATTTTTTTTTATGGAACACAACACAGTCATGATTAATAAATTGCATCTTTATATAGCATGTTTTGAAGATAATGGCAAATGAGCAAAATAAAAAGTTAACAAAAGACAATATTCTTCCCACTGCTCACATGGGGAAAGGAATTTGAGGAAAGAACTTTTGCCTCTTCCTCTAAAGAATAACACCAGGAAATCTATGTGGTAGGATCTTTGCAATCTTTTTCAGTTTCCTTCCTCCATAAATATTTCCTCCCATAGTGGGTATGTGGGAGAAAGATCAAGTTGGAATAACTCCCTTGAACATCCTCTGAGCAGGAGTACTACTTGCTTTGGGGGGTTGGGTTTCTTTCATTTTTTTGTTTTGATTTTTTTAAAGTTCAATGCAGAAGTGAGATGACTGAGCAGATTCAATAAGTAGTCTGTGTGCCCTCAGGGAAACAGATCCACAGGACCTCCCCAGTGGCTTCCAGTCTTAATAGGACTGAAAAGTCATTGCTTTGTTACTGTTGTCTTAAAAATGTTAAACTAGAAAGTGAAGATTTTCTGCCGATCTGAGAGTAAAACTGAGGAGTCCAACAGTTTTGGTCTGGAATAAAATACATCTGCTTAGCATTTGTGCTTCCTGCTGGAAATCTCATTGCAAATTCCTCCAGAACAACGTTCCACAGACATCTGTAGCCTGTCGTAAACAGAGTGCCCCTCCAGCCACACGTTCACACAAACATTCAACTATGTGCTCTCATGAAATAGCAGGAGAATGGTACCTCTCCATGTGATACGACTTTGGTTCAGCAGTGATTCCTCACTTTTCCAGGCTGTTACAGCTCAACTCACTGCAGAGGTAGTCAAAACAATCTGATCTCTTTGCCAGTTTGCACATCTGACTTTCTCTATGCTCCCCTGAAGAAGCATACAGAGTAAAGGATTTTGCTGTTTTTCTCTTCTTCCTTTTATTCATCTTCATAAAGTTTTTCTCATCAGACAATGGTATATTCCATGATTTTTCTGATTTTAATATAAAAGTTCTGAAAAAAAAAATAGAACATCTCACTGTTATTTCATTCTGTATGCTGGGACAGTGTTCTTTGTGGTGTGGGTGAAGAAAAATGATTTTCACAGGCCTCTGGCTTGATATTCCATCCTCATACGTATATGACCCTGTGATTGAATACTGATTGCACTAATTTACTTGAATGATGCAGCTGTCCCTCAGTAATCCTAGCAGTTTGTGACCATCAAGTACCTGCCTGTCAATCTGATGTACTCTGTGTTAATAAAGTACTCATTGCAACAGAAACCTGAGTACCACTCCCTCCTCTGCCAAGGAACATTTAACTAAGTTGATCGATCAGTTGCACTCACCTCCCCATCCCTCAAAGTAAGCAATACACACTAAGCAAAAAAACTCAGTAAGATCAGAAGCTGGGAGCCAGAGAAATATGCTTTCAG
This sequence comes from Oxyura jamaicensis, assembly GCF_011077185.1. Taxonomy (NCBI): domain Eukaryota; kingdom Metazoa; phylum Chordata; class Aves; order Anseriformes; family Anatidae; genus Oxyura; species Oxyura jamaicensis. The sequence goes on from NC_048896.1 coordinate 62,315,562, forward strand.
GCCAAAGAGGATTTTTGAAAGCAGGTTCCCACTTAGGTGAGTGCTTTAAATACTGGGATGGGATTTCCTTTGGCCAGTTTGAACATGTTTAATTCAAAGACCAGATTCACGGTAGAGAAACCTAAGTAAAGTAAAATGCCTTACTCTAAGGGATACAGCTGACTTCTTGCTGTTTTTCTCTGGAAGAGTTCAGCTCACTTGTCTCCAGTGACATTACTCTGAGCTGACTTAGCTCTTTGCGTCCATTCATTAACGAAGAGAAGTGCCTACACTTGGAGAAGAAATTCCTACCAGCTGGCAGGATGCCTTCCATTTAGGTGTTACACTAGCCAGCATTGTATTCTTTTCAGATTTACCCCTGAATTTCTTGCATGTAAAGCTGCTCTTTTTAAATATTAATTGATTAAATAGTAATTAATTATAATTAGCTCTCACTCAACGTTCTTCAAGGTAGTTTTAAGATGCAGGCACCAATAACAGCTGGCTGTATTCAGAAGAAAAAGGTGGCTTACACTGAAATCACAGTTAAGTTAACAAATATTTTATATATGTCCTCATTTCCAGCTGAAAGCAACACTGTTACCATAAGAGGGTTAAATTCATGCATCTAGTGCCATACTTAAATCTCTGCAACTAACTTGGAAAATTCTCTGCATAAGCTTTGCATGTGTAACATCTTTTAATTGACGTATTTGAAAATTAATTTGACTTATGAATAGCTTGAGTTTATCCAGTACCTGACTTTTTCTTAAAATTCCTAGACTCTGACAATGTAATCAGCTGTTTCCATCATAATCTTATCCACTTAAGTAAATCAAAATAGAGTTTACCAACATTCTTTGGAATTTATCTTTCTTTTACAAAAGGTTTTCTGAGGGCATGAAGATATTTAGTAGGGCCCCTTGAAACAGACACTAACAGGCCAAGCTCCAAAATTTTACCTTTTTCACATCTATAACTTCTCTCCATCTAAGAAAAAACACATGCACAACAAGACCCACAATCTGATGCTCTGCTTATGTCTGGCAAGAACCCTGATGGCAGAATTAGCTTCAAGAAGCCAAATGTCTTCCGGAAATATTTCTTTGCATTTTTTGTCTGATCCATAATTACACGCCTTCCAATAAGAAGGAAGAAATGACTTGTTGTGTCTGATGATAGCTGAGGTCTCAAATTCTTTCAGTATCAATAACAATTTCCTTCCTGTATTTGACTTCATTCTACTTCATGCTGACCAAAGTTTTTGGCAGTGAAAGGACATGTTAACTTCTGGACAAATCCTGCATGGCTGTTTACGGCATAATCTACAGCTGAATGGAACAGAATAAGTAATTATCAATCTAGGAAACAATGGCTATGTAAAGCAAAGTGTCAGACTTGCAGATTTTTCTAGCTCCTCATTAACAACTCAGTTAAATTCATTTTGGGTGAATTAAAATTGCTCCTCAGATTACACATTTCTATTAAGAAAAAGGAGGGGGAGGGATAAAAAAGGGTGAAGATAGGAATTCAGGCCATACAGGTTTTTTCCTTAAATGAAAGACTAGGTATATTGTCTAGTAGTTGGGATAGGTTACTTAATATTTTATGTTCTTTTTATTCCTGCTCTCTTCCTGTAAGAGTTATGAAATTTTGGGGCAATTGCTTAATGCATAATTTAGGCTACTAAATAAGAGATTTGTCTTTCATAAAGTCTGAGCATCTGAATGTTCTTCACATAGATCTGAGCAACAGGTTTCTCCATCAGCTCATCTGTCTCTCTCTTTTCCAGGAACGTAACATTTCTAGCATGCATATTTTCGTATCTTCACTTTAATTCTCCTGTCCTTTAGTTGCAAAAATACAAGCAACAAAAGACTAATTGCCATTTCCACCAAACACTTTGGGAGTCATAAGCAAAGAAAATATGAGTAGAAAGGATGAATATTGCCAGCTGGTGATCTTTTTTTCCCCTTCCTGGCAAGAAATTCTCGTACTCAGACTGAGTGGATGCTTACACAACAGTTTTTTTCTGAGCAAACTTCTGAAAACACTGCAATTTGCCAAATGTGTCAGAAATCACTTTATGTTCATCTAATTTCCTTTTTTATTTTTTTTGTAGAAAGACAACAAAAAACAGCTAACAATTTATTTGGAAAGGTAGGCCAAGGAGATTTTGGACATCATTGTTTATCTATCCTATTTAAGAAGGCTGGGATTAAGACTGGGATTTCAGAAGCAGTAAATACTGTCCTAACTTTGTTTCTGTGGGAGTCACTAGTAAAATTTTCATTACCTGATGGCATGAGAATCACAGTCCTTTGGGGAATCTCTCTCTTTCTCTTTTATTTATTTATATTTTTTTTTTTTTCTGGGGGGAGAGGGGGATTGTTTTTTTGCTTTTTGTTTTTTAACCAAATGCAATGCCTTTATTTCTTTCAGCCAGGAGGGACCTGACCTAGTATACTCAGCCACCCTCAACACACTTCTCTTAAAACAACAGCAGGCCATCAGATGAGTTTCACAGAATGGTTTTCTGGCCACAATGTGCAGTTCTTTAAATAGCATACTTAGATTAATCTTTAGCACAGTTAAGCTCTTGTATTTCTGGACATTGTTGATAAATACATTGGAATGATTAGAAGACAGATTAAAATTAAGAAAACTTTGAAAGTCAGGTCAAAACCTTCTTTAAAACCTTCTTGCTTATCTCCTTTCGGTGTAGGTGAAGAACTTTTACATAACTTGTCAATTAGACACCATCTAAATATTAAGGTACCTGTTCGTGTTCATGTTTAGAGATATATCTAATAGCTATGAGTGACAAAACTTGTATCTAAAGAGATTTCTGAAGGCTAACAAATGTGCATTAATATTAGTATCACTGGGCACATTGCATTTCTAGTAACACTTCTCCTGGCCTGCTGTGAGGGAGGTGAGGTATTTGCTGAGGTCTGCTTACCTGTCGTATAAGATGGTAGCCTAAATTAACAACATCCACCTCCTTTTCTTGTACCACTGCCATGCGTCCTTTCTGTTTTAAAAACACAGGTAAGGTTCTGAGAAATTTTATGTGTGTGAGTCATCTCAAGGTACATTTTTAAAAGTCTCCTCAGCTGCTCTGATGAAAAACCCATAAAATTTCCAAGGCCTCCTAAGACATTAGGTCTGAGGCAGGCATTATTTCAAGAGGAAGAAGAGGATAGGGACCACAAAAAGGAGGTTAGCAGGTTTTGCCTTCTGCACAGGTCCATCCCCCTGCAAACCTTGTCACTGAGGAAGGTGGTTCAGTGGTGGTTTCAGAAGGTGGTTTAATTTTCAGAGCATTAAACTGGAGTAAATATCTACCTATTTTCTTGTCTGTGTTACATCACATGGACTAGCAGTAAAGAAGATATAGCCTTTCATTTTTGAACAACTGCAATGGATAGTGCTGCATTCAGAAGGTTATAAGTAAAATTGACTAGCTGAAATAACACAAGAGTGTCACTACAATAAAATATTGATTCACTCCCTCTGTCTCCTTATCCTTCCTTCCTTTCTAGGCCATGCTTACAAATAACAAATTAATGGGACTTCAGAGAAATGAATAACAGTCATATTTTTAGAGCAGTTAGTGGAAATTTTTTAAAGTGTACTAGATAAAATGTTTTATGAATGTTGACTTTACTGAACAACCAAGAAATTCTGCCAGGAGTGTTGTCTGTAGCTGTTAGAACAGTGTATCAAGAAAAGGTTTTAATTTTGCAGGTATGTGTCTATTATGTAAAACATAGAATATATGTTAATATTGCAATGTGGTATTAACCCAAGTATATGTTAAAGTTTAGAGACATGATGAAAATTTAAAAGTTTTGAACTTTGGAAACCATTCTTGTAAATATTTACCCCAGATGCAAGTATGTCTCGAGTATTCATAGTAATACAAGGTGTGTGCAAATTTTCTAAACAAAATTCTCAATTTCTTTTGGATAGTGACATCCTTGGGAGGAAAGAAAGAATTTAATTAAAAACATATATAGCATTGCTATTCATAAACTCATCCAGACAAAACAACTCATAAATCAAACTGGTTTTGTTTAACTCTTGCAATATGTGTAACAAACGTATACAACCCCCACCCCAAAAAATGAAAAAAAAACAAAAAAAACAAAAAAAAAAACTTTCAGAACAAAACATTACATATAGAGGTGAAACATATTTCTTGATGACTAGAAAATGAATTGAAAAGTGGAGTGAGTCTGGGACATGCTAAACCCTTTTACAAACTCAAATCAACTTCTGTGAGTAGCACTGTTCCCAAAACTGGGGCAAGTGAACTACTATCCTTTGAGGTGAAAATAGGTCAATAAATAAAAATTAGAATTTTTAAACCAGCATTAGCATTTTGAAATAAATTTACATTTTTTAGAGGGTAGATCTTTTAAAAACAAATTAAAAGCTCAATATTCCTGAACACACAAAGACAAAACAAAGCATTTCAGTCTACTGCAAAGGAAACAATCATTGTGTTTAGAACATAAGGAAGTATTTTGATTAACTGAGAGTTGGTTTTGAATTCACTGTCCAATGTACCTGACCTCCCTGTCATCCTTATGTCTCCACAACAGAATGTGTCTTCCTTCCTGTCTGAACTCTCCTGGTCTTTATGATGACCCCCACATGAAAACATTCTTATTCATGCCGCTCTAGCTCTGTCACACCGTATAGGAGAACTCATAAAGATTCATCGGGTATAAAATTAAGCTAATGGTGCAAACATGCAATTATTCACCAATTTATACAGGCAGCTGAAGCTTTCACCTGTATTTACATTTTTTGGCTAATAAGCACATACAGGTAATGTTGACTCTTGCTGAACTTTGGGAAAAATATAAGTGAATCGTCATAATATAGCTTTTTTAGGTTTAATCCATTATGATAAGTTGAAAAAAAAAAAAAAATTCCATGACAATTGGGTCAGTGTTTTGAACATCCAAATGGCAATAAGTAGAAAGTTAAATCACTTAGAACTTTTATATAGGTAACATGTAAAGGCAATCTAGCTAGACATTTAGCTGCAATAAATATCACACCTTTTCCATTTTATTTCTCAGTTGACTTTAAAACTCTCAGCTGGCAGTGCTCCTGTAATTACTAAGCAATCCACAATAAAAGTTGCAATTCTTCAAGAAGAATATGTGATAATAATACTTAATAATACGATTGTATTCTTCCTTTAAATGCAAACAGGCCTTCATTTTAAACATGGACCACTTGACAAATTTCCATAATGCATGCATCAGATATATTACAATGTACTTTGGAAAACTGCCAAGTAGTGATGCATTTAGGACTTCAAAATTAAAAAGTCAATTAATTCTGAAAATGCTATTGCAAAATAAATCTCCCATCTGTGAACATAAGGACTTCTCTAGCTCAAAGAGGTATTAGAATTATCAAGCTGCTTACATTTTAGAAGTCCATGCACCTCTTTTGGAGATTGCCACCTTTTAATCCTTTCAATTTATTAATATATGTAACTATAGAAATTAACCAAAACATAGAAATAGTTGTTGTTTTTTTTTTCATTTACTAACTAGAAAAGGGTAAAGTGTTAATACTCAGCAGTGATTTAATTTCACTGGTTTAATAGGAAATTACATCTCATTAGGAAACCTATAATTGCTACCACATGAAGTAAATTTAGTAGTTATAGAAATGGGCTTGATTTATCTTAAAGGAAAAAGATGGAACGTTACTATTAGCAGCTACAAGAGTGATCAGTGACTGTGTTAAGTTAAAGCCTTTCAGTTAGCTTTGTGTTTAGTGCTGGAAGGTGATCATACTTCACAGCATGACTATAGCAAAAATACTGATTTTTGATTAAAAATAGTATACATCCAAGTAACTCTCAAATACCTTATGCATTATAACATTGAATTGGTAATAGGATATAGATTGTTCACTATTAAAAAGTTTTTGAGTCCAATATTGTGCAACGTACTATAATTGTGCTGGAGCGAACAGACTGATAAGAAAATCAAGAGTAACTAGAGTTTTGACTGAGACAAAATATAGAGTATTACCACACTCAGGAAGTACAGGACAATGAAAATGGGAAGGGGAAGGGGAGGAGGATCATGTTACAGTAGAACACACACAAGAGAAAAGAAACACTGGAAAATCTTCAGCTACAGAAAAGTGACATACCTCCATGGGACTTGTACTTGAGCATATTAGCTGTTATATTCTTAGTTTACAGGAGACACAGGAATGAAAAGGATTTATATATTCATGACAGAGATATAGAGTACAACAGAGAGTTCAATAATACAAGAGTTCAATAATACATCTAAAAAAAAAAAAAATGAGACCACTGCCACACACAGAGATAAACACAATACTGTGAATTTCAACATCATGTTTGGACCAAAAAGATAGGAAAGGAAGTTCTATATTACTCAATGGGCACTCACAAGTCCCTTTTTCTATGTTAAGTCCTGGGTAAATTCCCAGACATCAGGAGTCTGGGGAATACTTCTGCATAGCTAAACACTAGAGCAAAGCCCAAGGCCATCTCCTGGCAGGACAGAGACAGTGGATGCCAAGTCTGTCTGAGAGTGGTGTACATGAGAAGCCTGCCGATGAGGGTTACCTCATGTTAAAAATAGCTTGAGGAAAAAAAAAATGGGGGTTTTGGAAGGGATAGATAAGGAACACGTCTGGGAGGAGGACTGAATTTCTTACGTTGTTCTTGGCTTGAGGGTTGTGAGGGGCTGTGGCTTCCATGAGAAAAGAGCTAAGAACCTGGCATATTACTTAAGATAGGGTAAGTGGCTAAATGGGGTTTTAGTCTGTAAGTAAAAAGTATTAAGATTATGAAACAAGTACTGGTAAGATCACTGAAAAAAAGAGTAGACTGTCATCATCTTCTCCAAGACAGTGCATTTCCTAAAGCATCTGACAACAGGCTCCTTCAGAGCGGATGGTCTTTGCAACTTTAAGTCACCAGTGTCTCTGAACAAGGAATTTTGTGTATGCAGATCTGACTACTCTCACATGCACATAACAAGCCAACAGTCTAAGTAAGTGTTTTGCTCAGATATGTTACAGATCTGCACCTTCATTAGATGTGTACACAATGCAAGCCTAACTTTGAGAATCTAGCCCTTTCACACTAAGCAGTTTAGTACGTCTCTTTTCACTGCCCTCCTCTGTGCCTTAGACCTACATGAAAGCAAAGAAAACATTTGGAACTGAAGTCACTAAAAATAAGTGCATTTCTACAGTTCAAGCCCATGTAAAACTACCATGTCGTTGCCTTGTGACAGCAACATAGTATGTCCTGAATGCTAGTTTTAGTGCATTTACTCTTCCAGAGCATCACATCTTTGAGTAAATGGGCTAACGCATGATGCAGTTCTGGTCTCATCACAACATGTGTAACATCTGGGAGAACTGCCACTCGTCAAGCCAGCCAGGGCCCTGCTGACAGACAAAGTGAGCATTATACTGAAATGCCATTCCTCAGCTGTTTGCAGAATTAATTTCCCTGTAGAATTTTCTAATTAGTTGGCTCTTTCCAGCCCATTCCCCACAGAGGAAACAGAAAGGAAGCAAAAGGCTAGCACCTGCTCCTAAAGCTCTGGCTGGGAAAAATAAAAATAAATAAATAAATAAAAAATTGAAGGATGACATATACAGTAAGTATTTAGGCACTAGAAAGTCTTCTATCCATGCAGCTGTGGGGATGAAGTAACTCTGTTTGAAAGCTTAATGGGGATTCTTCTGTGGGGAAGAATTTCCAGTGGCTCACATTCCAGACAGTTAACCACATTACTGAGGGGAAGAAAAAGGGATTTGTTCGAGCGTTAAGAACTGTCCTTAAAAAATAAATAAATAAATAAGAAAAAAAAAAAAAAAAAGAAGAAAAAAAAAATCCCACCCTGATCTGAAGAAAAGACAGACATATTAATTCAGGCCTGAAGATGATTTTGTATGTATCACCTATTGGTTAATTTTGATCACTTTATTTTCCATAATTTCAAACTAAAATCCATTAGATGCTGGAATGCAATGTATGATATTATCTCAGGGGTAACGAATAACACCATAGAGTTTGTTCCTAACAAAAGTGAGTCACTGGAATAAAAGAAATAACATGGTTATAGCTTTGAATTCACATGCAGTGCGTTATTGTGCAGGAAGAATACATGAGAGGTATTTCACAGAAAATAAAAGTAATAACAAAACAGTCCAAGAAAAGCAGTTTGCATTTTTGACTGCACAGGCTCTTTCACAAAACAGTTTCTGATACTGAATATAAAGGGAGATGATGGTCTACTAAGGGTAGAAAACATGATAAAAAAGCTCCCTTACTATGGCTATTAGAATAAGCCAAAATCACTTCACTACACAATTTTCACTGTCTTTTCAAATGGTAGACCTTACAAAATATGTTTGGATAAGAACGAAGGTTATAGAATAAGATTATGTGCACCATCTCACTAAATTAATTTGCTGTGTGTTTTAATCAGCACAAGGTGTGAATTAGGCCTTCAGATGAGCAAGAGTTGTCATTAATAAGCTAGAGGGTTACTTTTTGTATAGTTGCAAAACTTCTTTGAAACTTGCTTTTAACAGAACTGAAAGATGTGAATAAATGCATGTATATAGTTGTAGTAGGGGTACAGGGAACCAAAAGACTTTTTAGTTAATGCTATAATGATTTCATATACTAAGATGCAGTCTATTTCTTTATAAACTTATCAGTCTCCAGTTCAGCTTTAGAAAAACAAATGCTAGAGGGAGTGTAGGTAGGAGTAAAGGTTGTGCTAGGCCAAAAGAGAGAAAAAAAAAAAAAAAAAAAAAAAAAAGACAGTTTTGAAATAAAAGTAATGAAATAAAATGAGGAGGTGCAAGGCAAGGCTATTCTTTCTTCTAACTGACAGTGCTTGGTAACATTTTCTGTTATACTGTTTGTGGAAAATTCTTGTATGACTGGCATTTATCCTTGTCATATTAGGTGGTGGCAACATGTTTTTCTTAAAAGTCTGTAATTATTTCAAGTGGTCTTCCCCCTAGAAGCCATGTTCAGGAGGAGAATTTTAAAATTAAAAAAAAAAAAAAAGAAGTAAGCAACATTCATTTATATTCCTCGGAACTGGTACAGCTAAATTCATCTGCAGTTTTGAAAATCTCCCATGATACGTTACTCCAGCACATTAACTGCACCTGTTCTTTTTTTCTTTTCTTTCTTTTTCTTGGCCATTATTTCCCTTTCAATAACAGGTGTCTGGCTTTTTAAGAATGCATAGAATATTTTATTTCAACTGAAAAAAAAAATCAAAAAATCCTCATCCCATTATTTCCCACTTTGAAATTCAAAATAAACTGTGGAAGGAGAGAGAAAGGTTGTGTGTTTGGAAAGAAAATAAAAAGAAAAAGAAAAAGAAAAAAAAGAATGGTAACTTACAGAGAAACACAAAATGAAACAGTAAGTCTGTTTTCCACAAACGATCTAAATTAATCAATGTGTGTTTTTTTTTTCTTTGACAATATAATTTCTTAAAAGGACAACATTTCACCAAAATCATTTTGAATTGCTTCTAATTTAGAAGTAGACTTTTAATAAATATAAACATATATAGGCTGTAACAGGCAGCTGTTCACAAGAAGACTTCTATCCTCAATCACAGAACTGAGTTAAATTTAGGTTACTTGGGGATCACTCAGAAAAAGCATGCTGTTTTTTTCTTTGCAGGTAAAGTGATAGTGAATAATGATTTGAAGAAAGACAGCATTTTTCCCCAAGTAATTAAAGCTCACAATGTTTTTTTCTAAATGTGAAGTCAAGAAAACAAGCTAAGGAAACCTTGGTTGGTTTGAGGAAATAATATCTGTTTATTTATTACACAACAAAACTAAAAATATATTAAATATAGTTGTGTCAGTGACCTTTTAAAGAATGTTTGAGGTTATTATATTGCTTGTGCTCTATTTTGCCGTATATTAGTTTTGATTAGTTTACTGTAAATCTAGAAGACACAAAGAAAAAAAGTCTGTAGAAAGGAAAATAAATATTTTTTTCTTTTTTTTTTCTTCCCTTTTTTTTTTTTTCTGGGAAACCTCTAACTTGTTGTAAAGAAGAATTCTGCATCATAGTGCAGATGACTCAATCCTTCTTTCTCTCAGTTCCCAAGAAAAGCACAAAGGTCAATTTCTGTGCCTTCCCAAAAATTTGGAAAAATACCACACAGATCTGTGAAGGTAAGCACTTGACTCAAACACCACAATATTGTTTCAAGGAACCATTTCTTACTGTGAGTGCTATTTTAATGCCACGATTGTTTGTTGTTACCTATGGTTTTTGTGACAATTGTCTTGGTTAAAACTTTGACAAGTATCTATCAGCAGTGAGCACAGTATAAGCCTCAAAATATAATTTGTATGGTTTGATATAATTTGGGTGACAACTTTCAACAGCCTGGCTTTATGGCTTGCTTTCCCTTCTTCTGTCTTCACCTAGCAGATTTTATCTGCCTGCTCCAGAAGAAGCTAACAGAGATACAGTGGTACTCCACACTTTTGCTCTTTCTTTCTTGTCCTGTCCCACCTCCCCTTTTTTTTTTAATTTTTATTTTTTGCATCATCTGTTTCTCCATTGAGAGGTCTCGTATTGCTTTCCCTGAATGTGCCCAGCTGGTCTAATGTTGTTAAATGACATGTGGTCAGATCCTAAGCTCCTGAGCAGACTCACTGACCGCTTCTATTTACAACACAAGGCATAGCAGCCAGAGAGGCTAGCAGGTTGTGACATGCGTGTTAATATCACTTTACTTTTTCATATCCTTATCTCTAACACCAAATCTATGTAGCTCAGGATATGAACTGCAAATGAGAGATAAGGAACATCGTAGTGCTTATCAGGAATGATGGAATTTGAGATTCTGAGATGAAGGGTTTTTTTTGTTTTTGGGGGGGGGGGTGGATTTGGTGGTGGATTTTTTTTAATGAGAGGACTGACTGATGTTTATCAGTTGACCCCTGTTTCAGGTAATGAAGCAGTTGGCAGGGAGCTATTTATTGTGATTAGATTGAGTGAGCTGGTATTCAGATTAACTTCTGATTTCCCCAGTATTATTTGTACAAATTCTTTACTACTCTGGATAATTCTCCACTTCATGGTTTAGGAAGTGGAACTGACATCCTCTTGGATCACCACTACCAGCTCACCATCTTTTCTTACGTGAGACAACATCATGGTCATAGATTAACACAGCCTCTAACTATTTTTTTTTCAGCAGTAAAATTAAACTCTTGTGCAATTTGGTTTTCTGTAACCAAATAGCAATAATGCACAGCTTGACCATCTAAGAAAGATTTATGGTATTGAGAGTAATCAGGATATTACTTCTAACCACTGTTTCTGTGGCTAAGACAACTTCTGTCTTCTCTCAGAAATTGGATGTTTCTCTAACCAAAGTGGTCTTCAATCCTTACATGTGCTGAGAGTCCCAAAAGCTCCCCTGCTCTGGCTGGAAGAAGTTATAAATATTCTTTCCTTCTCTCTCCATAGCTAAGCTCATGGCCTGCAATATCACTGCGTCTCTTTCCTCTTTCACAAGTAACCTGTTCTCACTGTTCTGTCTCAATTCTCTGCTACAGAAGATATTTTCAGCGATCCATCAGAGGGGCAGATTCACAACCAGTTTTCCAAATGCTGCCTAATTGCAACTACAAGCACAAGCACAACAGATCCTGAAACTACAGATGAAATTTTCTGTACAACAACTAATGAGTTATCACACATGTAAACTAGGATTTCTTCTATACCAGTGAACACATTTTCATTGATATTTCCACCCTGAGTATGAAACCTCATATTTCACATATCTGTGTAGCAGACCAGGTTGGGTTCCCATGAATGGGTCACACTATGTTTTTTTAATGTTATTCAATCTTCTACAGGCTGATGTCCAAACCAAGCAACGAAAATAAAACATGGCTTCCTTCCCCGAGATGGTTTCATAGCCCAGCTCTCCAGCTTTCTCTCCTACCACAAACATGCAACACAATTGTGCAACAGCCTAGGAAGGAATGGTGAGATCAGAGCCGTGACTGCAGACATCCTGACATGGGGATCTGGCAGCTATTCAACACAAACACAATTAGAAGACTTACCCTTGCGTGAAGTATTTGCTTTCTTGATAGTCACCAGTCTTAACCTCTAGGAATGCTTACAAATCAGATAGCGTTCCTTGAGGAGGCCGAGCCTTTTCAAGCTCGTCTGTCTTGCTTTAGCCAAGACAGACATAAAGAAGAAAAATTCCACTGCATCATGCAACTTCTCCAAGTGAAAGCACTACAGAGGACAGAAGAGTTGTGGTCTCAAATCTCTGCCAAGGATTCAAGAACCAAAGATCACGTTACTTGTTTCTCTCTCCCTCCATTATGATCAGCAGGAAAAAAATAACAGCATAACAGACGAACCTTGATATTCACACCAAACATGAAAGTAGGGGACTCCCTAATTCCTGCTCATTGGCTTTATGTTACGGGAGGCTTCTCTGGCAATGGTGATACCATAGAATGATGCATTTGGCTTTGCATATCTTAGGAAACTTGGAGGATGTGTGCATCTGTGCAGCTCTTCGTGACTTTGTTCATGCTTTTAGAAAATGTAGCCTATTGTACGTGTGTGTTATCCAACCTACAATAAATTCTAAGGTATGACAACAGCAGTATTTTCATTGGTTTATTCCAAATAGTGATCAACTGGGGGGTTTTCACATAGATTATAAAACCTTAACAAAGACACTAACAGCCAACCTTATGTAAAATAACTGCTAGCAAATAAGTCAAATGTCCATCTGGGACAGCAGTTACAAAGGGAAATTCTTGTTCTGAAATGCCCAAGGAGTAATATTATTCTCACCTCAAGCTGTGCTGGTGACACAAAAGAACTGGACAGAAGTAATACCCAACCTTAGGAGTGTAACGCAACAGTACTGAGGAGAAAGTTACTTAGTGGGATTTCCAAATGATGCAATGCAAAGTGCCACGGGTACTGCAATTTACAGAGACACTTAATGGAGCAACTTAGCCAAGCCAAGCAGACCACCACACAAAGTGTATACTGCTGGATTCCTATGTAATTTAGTTCATCCTAGATATCTCTATATAGCAGAATTTCCTCACAGAAAAATTTGCAATCTATCTTATTGATATAACATGAAGCAAAATAATAATAAAAGAAAATGGTAGGGATAGGTCCCATGTGGAAATATTGGACTGAACTTAGAGCTCCTGAACTGTATGACCTGCCCAAACTAACCCATCACCTCAGTGCACAAGCACTTATTCAAGAAACAACACTGAATTGTTTTACGCCCTTGAACAGCAGCTTAACATCTGCAGAAGGCAAAGTTGTGCATTTTAGCTTCCTTCCCAAGGGATAAGATGCACTCTTCCATTGTTAGTAACTTTCAAATAGCAACTATTTGAAAAGCAGCAGAGTGCCAAAATATCAGATATCTCAATCCAGTCAGAACAAGATGCTCCCAAAAACATTTCTAACACTATGAAATTTCCTCCTCTCCTCAAATATCCAGGGAATTTCTTTGCATAATACAAGCAGAATAACAATAATGTCTCTGCCTGATATTAATGGTCATAGAGTTCAAGTAAAAGAGCTGCCTCATGTTATTAGGGTGCACATGAAACAACCAGGTTATGCTCAAGAGACAGACTGACTATCATAGTGTTGGTATTAAAGCAGTGGCACTAAGCGAGCAAATACAGCAAACACAACTTATTTCTGGGGTAGCTCTGTTGACATCTGCAGACCTACCCAAGCTAGGCAGTCATCCCAAAATAAAAAATTGGCAACCAAGTATGAGTGGTTTCTGGTCTTGACTTCTTGTAACTCCACTAAAGAAGCACAATATAAATCTGCAACTCTGTATCCGGGCAACAATTGAAATAAATCAAGAAAATGCTTGCAGTCATTCTGGATGAAAGAAAAAAAAAAAAAAAAAAAAAAAAAAAAACAGGAAAGAAAAAAGAAAGAGATTTCAAAATCTATCAGTGCTTATAAACAAGGATGTTACTTTCCCCTTTCTTATCCAGAACCACCCTTAATTGAAAGGATCAGTATCTAAAGCAACTGGTGCTGTCCTGTGCATGAATCCCCTTTGCACCTCTTCCTTCTTATTTCTTCAGTGTTTTTATTAACATTAGTGACTTATCTAAGTATTAGAATGTTTGGCTGCTTGGAAGCTTATCAACAGCAAATTTTATGGGCTGTTTAGTGATGGAAACAGGAGGAGTTGGAGCTTTCCCTCCCCTACTCCCTCGATATGGAAGTCTTCAAGAAGCTGTGGAATGTGCTCTCTGGTATTTTTGGTATCTTTAAAGTGTCAAGAGTGCAGAATTTCTCTTGTCAGTTGTCACAGAGTGACTCACAATTAGAGCCATCTGCTCTGCATTCACCTCCCCAGGGGCACCGCTCATTTTTCACCAACTTCCTGTTGTTGACAGCACAGTTCCTCCCTGTATCACTCTCCACCAGCACCCATACTCCTCACAGACATTGCAACAGGCTTAAACAGATTTCCCTTGGGAAAGCCTTTAGGTTTGTTTTGCTAGTGGTTGGGGAAAACATAGCCTGTTGAGAAAACTCTGAAGGCGGAGGCTGAGTTTCTAAAGGAACTCAACAAATTCCATTTATTTCTTTTTTTTACAGGAAGACTCCATTGTTTTCAGACCTCCTTCAAAAATCTCAGCATTTCCCTAGCTCCACTTTTATTTCAAGCAGCAGAGAAGCTTGAAAAAGGAAACATTATTTGTGCTAAGTCCTTCTAAATAACACATGGAAGTGGACAACCAACACTATCTAAACACTAGGCAAACATTTTATCAAATACTAGAAATAATTTTGAATAACAAAAATCTGATGGGAAACACACTGCCTTCCATTTTCCCTCCATCCAATTAAAAATAAAAACCAAAAACCGACTTTTCACACCAAATGCTTGTGCTGAGTGAGGCTAACTACCCCATGCACAGCCCCATGCTGATGCAGCTACACAATTGCTGGGCTTCATGTCCGGACCACATAGAAATACCACCTACACTGAGTATGCCTAGCTGACCTCAGGTAGAACTGTATGTTGCAGATCTACCCATAGCATTTTGTCTTTAAACCCCCGTGGGCTGGAAGGTTTGTTGCTTAGGCTCTGATTGATAGTAACTGCAAGTGCTGGTCACCTATATAAGCAACTATTTGAGTGACAGTAGCATTTTTACCCTTTCAAGACTTCCTACACTAAGGGCTAGATCCATTTAAGCCCTCAGAAGGCTACCAATTCAGGGAAATAATAACTAATCTTTCAAGGGCCACTCTCTTGGACACGTACACAAGGCTGAAACTGTAAGCTCCCACGCAGTGAACGGAAAGAATGAATGGACATCTCAAAAAAGGAATGAAAACAGGCAACTGGTTAGGCATCACCTGTCACTCTTTGCCCAACTGAGTTAATAGAAAAACAAATTTGAGATTCTGCTTTCCATGGGAACTCAGTTTTCCTGATACTATCCACAGTCCTGCAAGAGCATAAGGTCTTAGATATCATCAAATACTGTAATCATTCTTCCTTGTTAGGCCTGGCTTTGATCATGTTCCTCTCTTTTATGTCTACTGCATAAGGAGTAGCCTAACAGAAAACTCAAAAAATCATTGTAGTATAAAAAACAACTCCCACAATAGACCACAAATTGTATGCCCAGAACACTTTTGGCTGAGTCCTTCGGGCAGGTCCTGGGCCCTGTGCCTGACCTGACACTGGTGATAACCTCTAACATCTGTCATGCCCATAAACTGAATAAACTGATGTCATCTTATTTTGCACTACATCCTAGCAATAAAGATTAGTTGCATAACTTCACTGTGATTTGCTGGAATCTTTCCAGAACTAGTGGTTGGCTTCTCCAAGGAACAGGCTCTCTTATATATTCACACCCCTCTGAACACAAGTTTAGCAGACTTCAGATCATGATGCATCTGCATTCATTCAGTCACATCACGTCAATATGATGCACAGAAGCCTTTCATTTGCTTTCTAAATCAGGATAGCATAACAGCTGAAATATTTCTCACTGACCCTGTTCTTCAACACTAAACTGAACTTTTCTTCATTATTTCAACATTCTCTTTACCAGGATTCTATTTAAGGCCAGCACAATTTGGGCCCTGGATCCACACTGCTTAAATTATTCAAAAAATATGAATCCTTGCCAGTTTAATCAAGAAAATATGTTCTAAAGAGAGATAAAACACATCCTCCATTTAAAAACACATTTCCAAAAAGCAACTCTAAACTCATCTCATAAAACTGTTATGAAATCCCTAGGTCCTCCAAACATGAGGACGAGAACTCTCTGCAGACTAGAATATTAGTTCATATTTGTCGGGTAATCTAGTAAACCCAGACAGGGAGAAATTGGAAAGAGAAAAATGAAGGATTCTATCAGTGCTTCCTCAGATTGCTCATCTAGCGTGTGCCCCAGACTTATCTATACTGAAAGTTTTCAGTGTTTCACAGCTGAATCACCACTCAAAATCAGCATTCACTGAGGCTATGAAAACCTTGATTGTAAAAGATCTCTGCTTGCAGGATCAATTTCAGAACTGCCTCTAAATGCATTTGCCACTCAGTACTTATGGTTCTGATAGACTGATATGCAGTCCTGTAGCATATTATTTTTACAAATGACATACCTGTTTATCTGGCCACTTATTAAACACAAGCCTCCTGGCCTGAAGGACCCTTTCTGGTAACTGGTAAGTATAGACAGATATCCAGTCTCTTGTGGTTTAACATACAGTGCAAAACAAGGGCAGGTATTTTCCAAAATCCTCCCTGTTAAACTTTCTTGTTCTCCTTTCCAGTTCTTCCACTGTGATAACATTCTCCTCACTTAACTGTCTGAAGGTGGACTTGCATCGACTGGGAAAGATGTTCTGCCATTTGCAAGGCTACCAGAATTGGATATGACAGTCTATCCCCCAAACTTTATTCTTACTATCTGTGTTTCCATTTCCTGTTCATTACTTGAGATACACTTGTATTTTCAGTCCATTCACTGTAGTAATGTCCAAATGCTTTAATTATGGAACCATAATCAAAGCTTCACTAAAAGCTAAATAGGTTTTTCTTCACAAATAAAGTTATGTTTGCACCCGAGGTCATACCTGCCAGAACTTGAGAGTTTTAAAAGTAACATCCAGTCATAAAGACTAAGACATCCTTTGAAATTTAATGGAAATGCACTCAGTTAATAGTGTGTTGTAGAAGGGCAAAATGGTAATAAGGTTGATTAAAAAAGTAAAATTATACTGAAGGACCTCTCTTTTCAAGTAGAAACTTTAATGTCTGAGAACTATTGTGACTGAAGGAATCTGGTTTTGCTCTGAAAACCTCAAGCATTACGTCACAGATAGACCTGAGGCCTAGCATTTTAATAATTAATTTCATAAAAGATCCCAAGAGCAATAGAAAGGTCACAAAAGCTATTCCAATCCATGGGCAGTTAAGCAGGAGAATGCTTCAATGCCCTTTAGCCTTTGAGTGTGCTGCAGGACAGGGGAGTTTGGTGCTAAATGACAAATTGAGTTAGAAATATTTGAGCCATAAACCATAGTAAATCTTTTAGCACTTGAAACACCATGTGACACTCCAAACTGAGAGCAAATGAAGTGTTAGTCTATGCATGTTTAAAATGCATGGAGGCTGTGTTTACTGGATTATCCATTTCTTAACTATGTCTCCTTTAGGAGTCTGCAAGCTGATGTCCAAAGTCCCACCAAAGGAGACCTTTTACAGAATGGTCCTCTAGCATGGTTTAAAAAAAAAAAAATCAAATGCATCTAACTGAAAGCAAAATTATTTAGGTTGCAAAGTCAAGCACAGCCAAATTAGGAAGTGACAGATTTATGTGTGCCTGCATAACCTCTACTCAGCCCTCTTGTAGGTCCTGTGCCCTGAGTGAGCAGAGGTCCTTTGGAAAAAATAGTATGTGATTATACAATTAAAGACTATATCTTAGCATAGAAAGGGGCTAAATTAAGGTTCTGCTGGCAGCTATAAACATGACATTTCCTAACATTTAAGTTCTGGTCTTTGCAACATTAGCACAGAATTTCTAGCAGGTGACATCTTTGGATGGTTTTTATATATAGGTAAAAACTAATTCTAGTGTGATTCCCTAGCTGTTTCTATGACAGAACAGCTTTCTAGTTACCTGAACTGAAGAATGATTAAGAGTCACCTGGAAAAGGATGCTCTTCCTAAAATGGGAAGAACTGCTATGGCCTTGTAGTAGGGTCAACAGAAACTTGGTTCTTCATCCTTTGTTTCCTGGACAGTGCTGAAGCCAATATGGAAATGACAATACTGAAACAAATACTCCTGCAGCCATGATCTGAATCATACCACACACATTCTTCTTGTTGTGTTAATTATTCAAGTAATAAAGTCCCCAGACTCAATTCAACAGCAATTGTTTCATCCTACTCAATTTTGAATCCCTGCTCAGAGTTTCTTAGGAAGATTCATTTTGTCAGGAACCTTACAGATTACTACCGCAAACCTCCTGATCAATATTATAACACACTTCCAGGAAGAAGAAGGTCTGAGGAAGCTGGCACTAACACTGCTGTCACTTCTTCAGAGCAAATCCTTCTAGGCCTGTTCTGTTCTGACACGACTCTTTCACAAGCGAGGAGAGCACAAGCATTTCTGCTGCTTCATTCACCAACAACCTTCTTGCTCCTCTGCTAAAAGTACACAGCGGAAGCCAGAATAAACTTTGAACTCAGTTTAGGTCAATGTACTTCTTGCTATTTTAATCTTTCTCTTCTTTGTTTTATGGATTCAGTCAAGGAAATTAAATATTAAAAAAGCATGTTAGTGCAATGCTAGCTGAGCCTGTAAAAGTGCCAAATTGATGAATGAAAAGTTACTATAAAGTTGGCCACACTGTACAAGTCTATGAATGTATAAAGTCATCACCCTTCAGAATAACAGGAATAGAATAGAATTCTATCCTTCTAGAACTTTAGTCCTTATTTTGCACATGTGGCATTTTTGGTTGAAAATTTAGCACAAACTCTGTATAAAAAAAAAAACATGCTTCCTGCTCTAGCTCTTAAATGCCAAGCAATTTCTAACCAGGAATAAATATTTATAGATAATATATATAGATCTTAAATACTTTAAAAAATAAAGGGGAGAGGGGAAGATGGGGGAGGGTCCAGATTGTGAAATATTTCCATAACAAAAGTAACTCCAAAACACCTTGGATCTCCAAAATATTGTGTGCTCCAAAACACTGGCAAACAGTATAGGTGCAATTAGGACACTGTTGTCTTGACAACATTATGCAGGAAATGAAAGACTTCTGAAATAGAATAGTAGCACTATTCTTTTAATTCAGAATTACTCAAGAATCTCAGGACTGTCACTCAAAATGAACCAGCCAAATATCTATCAAGATGAACAATACCTTACTTTGAGAATACAATGTTAAATCCAAAAGATATTCTCCACTGAGGGAAAACAAGAAAAAGGGAAAAATAAAAAATAAAAAGTTATAAAAGTTGTAGAAACTATTCTGGATGTTCTTTTTAATATATAATTACCACAGTGAAAAAAGAAGATCCTGGGGTCTGTCACCTGTCACCCTTACCCAGAGGGGCAGTCAACCTTTCTGATTGGTTTCAGTTGGCTTCACATCTGTCTGTATCGTCTTGTGTTGCTAAATGGAAAGGGAATTAAGGAAGGTTTAGGACTAACAACTGAACTTTGCAGAACAGCAAATCCAGCATCAGGTCTGTTACCAAACTAATCCTTACAGGACAGAAAAATATCCTGTCAACGAGGACCAGATGGAAGAACGGCAATAAGGACTGTACAGCAGATCTCAGAAGAAGTTATCACAAACTATTCTGTACAGCACAAAGCAGACAGGAAGCTCTAGAAGCCTCTGGGCTGAGATGAAAAATTTATAAGGAAGAGACCACTTTTGGGTGCAAACCAGTACCAAGCTGGCTCCCACACAAGAAGACATTTAGTTGTGGCAGTGCAATGCTGCACTGTGGTGAGCAGATCTGATGAAAAAGAAGCACTGGCTGCCATTTGAGGAGCAAGAACTTCATTCTGCTAAAGAACAGCTTGTGAAAAGGTAGAGTTATCAGCTATGGGGTGTGCAACATGCCCAGCAGGAACTTGAGAGAGAAGTCCTCAATTTTGAGCATGCTTTCACTTCAAAAGATCTCACTTGAATGCAAGGATATATGCTGGCAGCAGCAGGCTCCTTTGAGGTATCTTTCCCCTCCCTTCTAGACATATTTACCTAAGAAATTTCACTAACAGAAAAGAATGAGTGAAAGGGAATATTCAGATACATGACAGAAACAGGGTTTATTGTTATTTTTTTCTCAGCCAGCACTTTGTTTTCTTTTACTCAAAGTGACAGTCATAAAAAGCTATTGTAGCTGAAGCCCACTAAGAAACAAACCACACTTCTTGCAATGCAGAGGGTAGGAACCATTATGTTGTTAGTGTGCCATTTGGAAATCATGCAATGCATCCACTTACTCCTCTATTAAATTAAAGCATTTCCTGTAGCAATCTAGGCCGGATAAAGAAAATAGGTGCTATTATAAAAGCCTTGTTTGACTGGCCTTTTTTTCTGCAAGCCATTAGAAAATGGTAGCTTATACATTTGAATTGCAGGACCTTTTACCTCCCATCCATTACCAACATGACATAAATGCGAAGGGCTGCCCCTGAAGCCAGAAAAATCCCTGCAGAAATACAAGTTGTAAATGAGACAAGGATTTGTCTGCAATGCTTTCCCAAGTTATGTATTCCCTGCACTGCAGGTTCCTATCTCTCTGGCTAGTCACTCTGTTTTTCAGTCTTTGCTCTTCCTGTGAGACCCTCCCGGGTGTCTGCTCCTCCCTGCATTCGATAAGGAGATTATCTGGAATGGAAGTAGACAAGCACAGGTGGTCAGGCCACCTGCTATAATCTATTCAGTGTTTTTGGACAGTATAAGATGGCTTGGATTCAAATTTTTATTTCTCTCTTTCTTTTTTTTTTTTAAGCTAACATTAGCTTTCAATTAATTTATGCAGGGGTCTGAGAAGAATTATCACTATTCCATTGGCTCTGGAAAAGCAATTTGCTAGAGTATTGTACCCATGACAACAGGTTCTGTCTCTGCATTATTTCCAAACCTCTGGCAGGCCCAACAAAAGTGCAAACCAAAAGCTCTTTTAAAGGTTCATTCCCTATCTCTCTTTCCCTTGACTGCCTGACAGCTCCACATGCTTAATTACCTGCCTGCTCCTGCCAGTTCCCAAATGTTATGTGGCCATGCACAGTGTAAAGGAATATCTCACTTCTCCATTTGACTGTATTGCAGTCAGGCATAGTCTCAGCCTCAAAGGGCATCTGCGTTAGTGATCTACTGTGGCAGAAGGTTTCTTTTTAGTACCCATTTGCCTACCACCTATACTTGTGTTTTCTGGCATCTTCTCAAGTTCACTACTCGTGCAAAGCTGTTTGCCTTGTGTTGGTAGGGTGAAGTTGCACACGTGGGCATTAGCTGTTTGCCGCCAGTGCAGACACCAGTCCTCCATCACCTCACTGTCTACACATGCATCATACCTGCCGGGTACTGGCAACTGGTGCAAATTTCATTGCCTATGGAGACACAATATATGCATAAAGTCCGGCACGCATAACAGGCTACAGTGCAGAAGAGTAAATTACAAACATACATGTCAAACAGTGAGATTAAAAAATAGAAGGGTCAGGTTTTGGTCAGGTTCTTGTTTACTCTAAAAATAACAATAGTAATAATACAAAAAAAAAGCAGTGTTGGTTCAAAAGGAGTCACATTTTCCATGAACCTCACTTGTATAGCAAGACTCAGTCAGATATTCTCGGTTTAGCCCAAGAGGGAAGGGAAAAAATCATTAATTGCATGAAAATCTACAAAAGATGGCTGAGAACCAAATGTAAATTGTGCTTCATAGAGTTGGAGTCTACATTTGAATCAGCCGGAATAACCTGAATCCCAGAAACTACACTGACAAGGAATATGGAACAGACAAATATGTTTAAGAGCCATTCCGCAGTTTGCAGCCAGGGTAAACAAATATTTCCTCAGCTTATTCCATGTTCAGCTTCTATAATCATGGGAGCACTTTTTCTATATTCAGCAGAGACATTTATGCCAGATTTTAACATATATCAAGAAAGTTTTGGTTAAACATATCTGAATAACTTTTGCTTAAAGTAAGATTGGGTTTCCTTGTCATGCATATCAAGCCTACTGCAGGAAACACTAACAAACCCTGAGGTCATTTTATGGTATGCATCTATGGGAGCACAACTAGTAGCAACGAATGCAAAACAAGCCTTTCAGGTGCACTTGTCATGAGTGCTCTTTGGGGTCTAGCAGTTAACAAAGAGCAACAGTTTTATAAAGTCACTTGAGAAGCTGAAGATGGAGTATTTATTCCAGAGCTGATATATAATGTTAGACAACTCGCTTTTCATCTCAGTATTTGTTTCATCCCTGCACAAACTAGGGATAAGTTTGTTTTCTTCTGTCGGCTTTGAAAGAAAATGCCTTGTCATATCATTATTCATTACTGAACATTGCTTCATTTGCATTTATATATGATATCCCTCTGTTTCTTGAGGTGGTATTTTGCAACATATAAAGTCAGATGCATACAGTGTTTCACTTATGTTGTACATATAACTTTTCCTGGGATCCTACAATTTGCCCCCAGAATTTACTTAACCCTTAGCTCTTAAGATGACAGAAAATTGGACTCAGCAAGCCAACACTGTAGACCTAACTGAAAATACATCTTTAGAGTATACCAATGATACAAAGGTTTACCTGTGGTTATGAAGGGAATGTACACGGACTCTTTCACAAAGAAACACTGTGTATGCCATTCTCCTCAAGAGCATGTCTTTTATACCTTCAGTACCTACAGGAGTGATCAGGAATGCACAGAGTTTGCATTCCTTCAGATACACTATCTGAAAGTGTTGCCCTTTGTTTGCTTTCCTTCTGTTTTGTTCTACTAGCCCTTCATTGTAAAAGAGACCTGTTTATACATTCCATTTTTCTTGGTCTTCTTGGCACCTTGCAGTCAAACACTACTCCAGATTGATCCCTTGATTTACAATGTAGTGGAAGTACAGTCTATGTAAGTTTTAGGAACAGACAAAAAAGCATGCTCGCCATCTGATGATTTCATTTCTAGCTTTCCACCACCTTTTGTTATTTCAGGGTATTTTTTCCTGGTGGGAACAGGCACATTCAGCTGCTGTTTTCATGATGAAAGTCTGTGTGGAAGCATTTCCCTGGTTTTTGGTGGCTTTTTTTTTTTTTTTTTTTTTTCCAGACATGTCTTTCAGCATGTTTCCAAAGGCTTGGAATCAGCACATTGTGTTGTGACATGTGCATACTTGACATTGCTTTGTTCTCTGACTTCCTTTTGCTTGCAATCTTTAGGAAGTTATTTCACAATTAGCAAGGAATTTTGAGTCGATGTTATTGCAGACCCAGCATATTGTCCTCTGCCATCTGCAAAGAAGAAAGCATGGAAGAGCAAGAGGGAAGAAAGTAATTTTAGTGTTTTTAACTGGTTGAAACACATAGCATTCTAGCTCCAATTCACTGCTCAGAGAATCATAGCTGTGGCTGCAGCCATTGGAGGAAAAGAGTTTTGGTATTACTACAAACATCTGTAACTAAAGGAAAAGCTAGAGCATTACAGCAACTGTCCTTAGTTTTGACATATTTTTTCTCTGTTGTGCTCCAGCTTTGGAATTCTCTCATTATAGAATAAAAGTGAAAAGGTACCAGTTTTCCTGAGAAATGTATCCAGAATTAACTTTTTCTTCTCAGCTTGGCCTCTTTATGTAAATGAAGGCTGTTCGTGTAGTCTTTAAACAGAGCTGATATAAAGTAAGTATCAGGTCTTATTTGGTCTCAGTGGCAAATATATTCATTTTTAGCTGACTTTTTGAAACGCAAATCTTATGGTGTTATTTTTCTTGCTGAATTTTAGACTACCAGCCTACTGGAGCCCAGACCAGACATCAATTTGTTTTGAATTGCTTCCCTGTCTGGCAACCACAGCTGAAGAAAGAGAGGAATGGCCCCATCTTGGGAATGAGAGGACATCTTGAAAGCTGTTTCAGAAAAACTTTGAAAGGAAAGCCCTGCTTTCCTACATTCCAGTCCAGTACCACATAACTGTGCCCCTTGTACATCAGGTGGGACTTGGGGTCTATGTAGGGTCTATTCTTCCAACATAGAATGTCCCCTGCCCAGGCAGTTTCCTGCAGGGGCTCGATCTATTGCCTCTGTGAAAAACTGTGGTCCTAACAGAGGCTGGAAGGTGCCATAGGTGTCTATCTATACTTCACATAGCAATACTGAGAACACCATTAACATGGTAAAGGTACTGAAATTCTTACCATCATGCTACAAGAGTAAGAGTATCACTAAAAAACTGCAGCATAAGGCAAGCAATCCTAAGTATATACCTAGGTTCATATAAAAGAGACCTTCTTAACCTGTAACTCTTTCTGCAGCTAGCTTATTTCTGATACAAATTTTGTTATACCTGCAAAAGCCCTGAAGAACTAGCCTGATGTACAGAGATATAGACGTCTACAAACCTCACTGACTCCCAAAATTAGACTCTCACTATTAAGTGCCTGAATGTGGAAAGGAGTCGGAGACATATGCCGTGATAAGCTTCTTGCTCTTTAGTGAGACATCTCATACATCATGGTGTAAAGCACATATGCTGGACCTTGCTGAACATTAGCTCATTCTGGATGTAAACACTCAAGTTCTAATATTTTGGCATTACTGAGTAGTAGATGAGTGATTCGTAACAGCATCAACCAGGAAAATTTAGTTTATCCATTTTGGGTGAGGTAGTATCCATTTTGGGTGAGGTAGTATTCTAGTCAGTATTTTGAGAATATTTCTCTTTACGTGCCATAGAATACACATTATATATAATTCAAAACACTTTTTTTTTTTTTTTTTTTTTTGTTCAGGAAGCCTTATATTCCTGTTGAAATGGAGAGAGTCTTCCTTAAATTAAGTGAAAGTGTAGTGAAACTACTGCTTCAGGCTTCAAGAACAGACTTAAGGAAACACTTTTTTCTTTTCTTTTCTTTTTTTTTTTTTTTTTTACAGATACCTATGGGAGCTCAATGCGTCAGTAATGAGTCTCTGACTTCACTGTGCTAAAGTCATGTCTCTATCTACTCCCCTAAAAAATATGTCTTGAGTATGTCTACACAGTGCATTGGAGCATAATAGAGACACCCAAATAAACAGCAGCTAAAATAACTACTGAACTGGATGCCATAAGAGTCTTGGCTTTGAACAGAAACACCAAGTCCATCAGGGTAGCAGCAAGTCCCAAATACTGAGTGATTATTCAAATACTGAGCAAGACAAAACAATTTAGATCCCAAACTTTATAATGCTGCCTAATCTCTTTCATTGTGAGCTCTCCCAATGAAATCTGTATTTCAGATTTCAGTAGTAGAGGGCAAGCACATCTGAAAGTCTGTACAAGAATCACTTGCAGTGCAACAAGGAACAAAATCTAAAAGTATATATTTGCCAGAAACACAGTGATAATAATGGGTATAACTAAAGCAGAAGGGAAGGAGATTATGGTGTAAAATATAACACAAGAAAAAAATAATCAACAACAATAAAACTCTTCCTTAAAAAATAAGGCTTTTTTAATATTGGAGATTTGGGGGATTGCTTGTTTATAGCAATAATTTCCCATGACTAGTTTTCATAACTCCATAATCTAAGGATTACAATGTATGGAGCAGAAAATGAACCAGAGCAAAGAGTAAATTGTCTCTACCTTGCAAACTTGTTTTCAGTCATTCAGTAAATGTTTTCTATCACTGGAATTTTCCTCCAATGCAAAAGACATTCTGGCTCCCCACTCATTATAGTCGTCCTAATTGGAAGTTAGTATAATGTCCTTTCCTGCATGGAGAACACCGGACAATTCCTTATATATTAAATAATTCCTTTGGTAACACAGTTTCCACATGCAGACATCCAAATTGATATGCTAGTATAGCAAGTAACTGCACATAGCCACAGATAGATTCAAAATATTCCTCTAAAAACTGCTCAGTTTATTTATTTCTTTTTTAACAGAATATATCAGAATAATCTATCATTTTTCAGCACTGGTGTCATTTATTAGTGTTATCTTAGTTGTACTACTTTCCTTGTCACATCATAAGTTAACCTTTCCTAATCACTACCCTGGACATTTACCAGGCTTTCCCTGGGGATATGTTTAACTAGAGACACGATTTTCCTGTTATTATGTACTCCAGGGCTCTGAAAGCTCATGTTGATTCTAGTCAGAGACTGTAAATAAATCCATGTGAGTCTGATGCTGGGGAACTTAACGCATTAAGTAGATATGTGCCGAGTTTAAATGAACTCCATAGGCTGCAGAGTGGTAAGAGCCCGATCCTTGAAGAACCCTGCCATTTACTGAACAATGGAAGTCCTCTCTTTTGGAAGCTTAATAGAAATAGTTTAATGTCTGCCTCCTTTCTCCAAACACCCAGTAGTCATCACTCCCTAGACCCACTTCATTGGCTGGGCAAAGCACTGTGGTGCTGTGAAGGACCATAAACAACTGCTGCATAATCCCCTTCAAATCTGCACTGGGCTTAAATTAGGCACTGAAATATCTGCACAACCTAAACGTTTTCCCTATCAGCAGTTTTGTATGTCCCTTCTCTGCCACTTGCCATGCGCGTGGGTTAAACGAGTGTGGGACATTCTCCTAAAGCTGCAACCAGATGCTTAATCCTGACACCAACAAGCAACAAAATGGTAGTCAGAAATCCTGGAAAACGAAAAGCTCATTTGGAAACCACTATAAGGAAGCACTTACTTTACAGAGAAGTAATTAATGTGATAGACCATTACAATTCAGTACAAAACTAGAACAATACCTTGAAGACCAAATGGCCTGGTTAAAAAAAACAAACAAAACAAAACAAAAAACAGACAAACAACCAAACAGTAATCGCCAGTTTTCATTAGCAGACATACTGACAGAACAAGTTGACCATACATCATCTACACTCTGAGGGATATTTTTCTGCCTTAACAGGGCAAGTTATTGCCAATACATCTAAAAAAAAAAAAGTTTTCTGAGTATAGGAGGGGATCCAACAAGAGACGTCCAGCTGTGCTGAATTAAAGCACTCCACTTAAAACATCCCATCAATCACAGAGCAGGAGAGTGTTGACGTTATTTGTATGAAATGTAAGAGTGCTATTACTCACCTGCAATTAAAAAGAATAGTTTGATTTGGTTTCTTGCCGAGAGTTATGTGAATATTTTCCCTTTTGCCAGGTTATGAATTTTGCCAGCTTCCATAATCTGAAGGTAGCATTCCAGGTTCTGACTAAATCATGAACAATGACACGATACAAGTCAGAAAATTTTGGAGGGAAAATCATTATTTTTCTGAAACCTAAATTATAAAACCATTTTATATATCTTTTATATATCTATATTCTCTGGAATAGGCTGGTCTGCAATGTCAAGAAAACACAATTTTAATTGGCACACTTGTTGGCACAGTTGACAAGAGTCCAAGATCTGTATGGAGACTGAATTATTCCATCCTCCCTAGATTTGGACCCTCAAGGCATGGATTAAGATGAGACACTAATGGGGCAGCATGCAAAAGCTTGTATTACTGAGACAGATCTCCATGGATAAAAAGAAATAGGAACCTTCAAACTTACAATTCTAAATGAGAACAAAGCTACAGATAAGGGAAAGGGGTCAGACAAGGATCTAAGCAAAGATTGGTAATGTAATGAAAGCATCAGAGCCATCTAGAGGGGATTTTGGCTAGATTACATCTTCCAACATTAGGAACAAGAAGTCCACAAGGCTCTGAGTGCAGGTTTATACCATGTCTGGCAACGTGAAACATTTCACGTGCGTTAAATGTGAATGCAATTTAAAAGACAGAAGACAAGCAGAGGCAAGTAAAGAGAATTATTCTGAAGATGAAAACTCTTTGGGTAAATGCATTTGATTCTTTTTTTTTTTTTTCAGCTTCAAAATTACAGTTTTCTACATATTATAGCAACTCTTCTTTTTAGCTGACATTGAGCATGTCTCCTAATAAATTACTAGAATTTCACAACATTCATCAGGGTAAGCCCAAATAAAAACTTCAGGGCATCAAGAAATCTTTTTTTCACTCCCAGAAACATTTGCCTGATGATTTCCCTCACAACAAAGAAAAAAAAAATAAAATACTCACAAGAATAGAAAACATAATGTGAGAGGAGCACCTGTAAAGACATCTTAGAACAATGTGTTGATTCAGCTCACAGGGGCATCAAAGTCAGTGAGCCAGGACTGGAGCCCTTAGCCCTGGGTATAAATTTCAGCTGCATCTTAGTGCTGTATTAGACAGTCATCCGGGTGTCCATATGCACACCTTTGGTTTCTGAAGGAAGAAAGTCAAGTTCGTGAGCCCAAAGGAAGCTGCAACATGCTTCAGTGAGGCCCCTGTCTGAAGTCTTTGGAAGATCCCACACAGCACTGACCTAACACAAGCAAATATAGCCAAGAAACACGATCCATGTGTTGCAAAAACAGGCCTTTTTACTACCCACTGGAGGAAAAAAAAAATACATTATACTGTGTTCGTTTGTGAAAATATATCTCAGAAAAGAAGGTATGCTGCCCCCTGAGCTTTCTAGCCCCATTTTCTCTTCAACACATGGCTGAATTCTCATGCAGAGCAATTGCCTGGAGGCCTTATTTCTATAGAGCTTACACCATGTTATAATGCAGGGAAAGGTTATCAAAAATGCTAGCAGGAAGTGCACATAAACAGTTCCCTTTGTTGCATCACTCAATTCTTCCCCAAGGTATTCTGGGTCTTTCAGTCTCAATTACAAGAAACCATTTAAATTCTTTATTCATAGAGTTGATACTAAAAAGCAATGACTAGTCAGTATCTTACAAAACACATGTATTTTTTTCATGCAAATCTTTATATATCAGTTCCTTTTCTTTTGTTTTTTTTACCAATTTCCTGAACTTCTTGAGGATGCTTGAGGGGTTAGATAACACAAAATAACCTGTCTTCTCGTAGAAGAAAGAGACAGAATGATTTGAAACTAGCTTATCTTAGGGTCATATCCTGTCATTGATTTTTTCAGTGCTCCCTATTGATTTCAGAGGTGAGTTCCACATGCAGATCAATACCAGGATATGCTCTTTATTTATTAGTATACTTCTGGTTATTTCACTCTACACTAATGCCTCAAAACATATGGAGCTAATTATGGCATTCAACATTAGTTTGGCCTTTTTTGTCTTTAGAGGAGAGTTAAGTCTTAATTCGGTCAACAGAATAATTTGAAAGGGTTGTTTGGTGACTTCTTGGTCATTGGTCCTTTAAAGATCCTGTGACATATATTTCAGGGCAGGACTGAAGTACCATAGCAGAGACACATGGATAAGCATGTCCTTTGACTAGCCAGTAGTTGCACACTAGCACTGGGACAAGGTTCCCAGTAGCAGTTTCAGGCAGTGTTCTGACAATGAGAAACTCCCTGCATTGAGCCATGGGTCTGATTCTTCTGATCTAGTCTAATATTTTAAAGACTGCATGTACTAAAGGGATACATGTTGGGCACTTAGGTGAAAGTTCACCTACTATAAATTTCTGAATGCCATCAATACATTTTACTTAAGGGGTCTGGAAGAACCCTTGAGGAGCTGCAATTTTCAAATAAATGGTTCCAGAGTTTTTACCTTCTAGGGCTTGGAGCCCCAGGTGATTCAGGAAAAAAAAAAAAAAAAAAAAAAAAAAAAGTCAGTATGTATTTACAAACTAGCCACCTAGCCACCACGACGAGGGATGAATTATAACAAATTTTGCCAATTGCTATGTTTCATAGTTAAACTTTGGCCCCCAAGTTGCAATCAGGCCCTCTGCTACCCAGAGGCCTACTGGCTGCCTAAGAGCTTTACAGTGGTGTGCAGCTTGTCTGTTTAAAGAGGGCAATGACAGTTTGCAAGTTCCAGTTTTGATACAGAATTTAAAGTGCACAAGAAGCAAGACATGAATTGTCTTTAAAGAGATGGTGTCTTTTCACTTCTCTTTGTCCACAGTATTTTCTTCACATCTTCACAGATGGAGGCATGGGAAAGTATTAGCCATTGGGCTAGGTGAAAGTTCTCCCTCTTCAAAAATACAAACTTCAGCACTGAGTTGTAACATTTGCAAAGCTAAAATTCAATCCAGTATTAAAAAGCAAAGTAAATAGAACCCTTCCTATAGTCTACTCTTACATTATCCTTCTATACCTTGAATAAAGCACCAAAATATTCATTCCCTGCATTCAGAAGGCCTTTTTTAAATAAACAAACAAATAAATAAATAAGGGCAGAAAAACAAATAACCTTGTAATTACTTCTACATTAGAGCAGAAAACAAACTGTTTTCATGTATTACATGGTCAGTTCATCCTTCTATTCAGATGTAATAAATGGACAGCTGCTTATCATATAATAAATACTGCATAAATCTAGGTATGTTTGATTTAACTGAAGAGACCAAAGGAACAAATGAGCAAATAAAAGAAACCAGAGGGAAAACAGAACTTCACCACTTGCTCAACTGCCTTGGAGCTATAGGAAACATCAGTGCTCTATTGACTTTGCTTCTCTTGTGCTCATTCACATCACTGCAGGGCCTGGCCTGTGTTTTAAGAAAATACTGTTCTTTTTCAATTGTTAAATAGTGACAAAGTCCAGGTGACCCTACCACAAAGTCTGAGTGGTTTATGTCAAGCCTGGAGACAGTGACTCATGAAGTCACAGATGATCAGTTGATAAATGTCACCGGTATCAGAAACTTGGCCATTAACATGAGTGATGTGAGAACTAAGAGGTTAAGTAAAAGCTACCTTCATAATGAGTTTGTGATACAGAAAAGCAACATTATGAGCCAGGCTTGGATTTTTGTTTTTGTTTCTCATTTCCCCCTAAGGTGGATTTAGTTTTGTAACTTTGCTTGTGGTTAAATTCTTTGCAAGGTTTTTTAATGCAACATACATTTCTCACGGGCTAGTTGTCTGGGAAAAGTCTACAAGAAATGTTACAAAGAGGTTCAGATGAACCATGGTGTAGAGTATAACTTTGCAATACTGCTGCAACAATGCAGTCTGTTTGCAACAAACTGCTAGGTTTTAGAATTAACATAGCCTAAAAGTGATTTAGCAACTGTTTTTGGAAATGTTTGTAGTGTGTGTACTAATATGAACTAGTTCTAGTATAAATGTTTGGTATGTACTGCATTAGTACATAATGAGTTCCCTTACCTGCAGTTAAACATAGGGCTAAGGACTTTGCTGAAGCTGGGCCCTGATAAAATCTTCCAAAATGACTTAAATATCCATATTTTACCTGCTTAAATTTATATGCATGAGAAACTTCAGAGAACCACTTTGCATAGCCTTCTTAGTTGCAATTCAACAATTCAGCATGTCACTCAAGTCATCACGTCTAACTGGCATCCCACTTTAGGCACAGACACATTCCTAATCTTCACTGGTTTAAAGGAAAAAAAAAAAAAAAAAAAAAAAAAAACTCAGGGAGGACCTTTTGGCTTTTAACATTTACAAAGTCTGATGTCCCCAGTTTAGAGGTTAGCACAAGCAGAGGACAAAAAGCAATGAATGCTAGTTGTAACACCAGAAGTTCAGATCAGATAGAAGGGAAAGTTTTTAACCACAATATTGATCACTGGAATGGGTTGCCCAGAGAGGCTGAGGAATCTCCATCCCTGAAGATGCTCAAAGTTTGATTCAACCAGTCCTGAGCAACCTGGTCTAGTTGGACCCACATTGAGCAGGGGGATTGCACTAATTCTCTGGAGTTCCTTTCCAGCCTAAGATATTCTTTGTATACGTTCCCTGTCTAGTGAATTCTTTTACTTCTTTAATCACTAGAACAACTTAATCACCAAATATTTCAATAATAATACTGAAGGTAAGTAGGCAGCAATGTTGTATATGCTTTCACTTTCATCAAAGGCAACAAGACCCCCTCAAAAAAAAATCAGACAAGAGAAAGCAGATATCTTTCAAGAAGCTGGGCTACAGATCATCTAGAAGGCTTCTTTACCTTTTTCTGCAGTCTGGGGAATGGTGGCTGCTGAGTGATGACCCGATGAGGCTAATAACATATATGCTGACAGATGTTCTAAATAAAGTGTCAAAGGATGATTTCCAGAAATACTGTGTAAAACTACCGGGGATAATTGTTATCTGATAAGCTATTGCACATTACCAATTAGCTAGCTGCATATGAGACACTGCATCTATTAGATTTCCTTATTTGTAAACCTCCAGAAGACTCTGTAATTGATAATAGGAGTGTATCATTGATCAAAATGCCATTATCTCTTTCTAGAATAAAGGCAATGAATTAACAAGATAATAGCAAATAATAATAATAGTATATTAGACAATATGAATCTCATAGCAAAACCAAAGGAATGAAATACTATGCTTGGACTTCAAAGCCAAATAGATGCCAAACTTTTATCCCAAAATGATAAACCGAAGATGCAAATACATTTTACATGAAAAAATTAGAAATTGCTAAGGATCAAAATTAGATTCATACCATGCTTAGACTCATACCATGCCATTAAAAGGTAAATATGCTGCCTTTTTTCTTTACAGTAATGATACTCATAGTAGCCAAAGTTTTTGAAAAGGTATCTAATACAAACCTCCTGAACTTGTTCTTAGACTTCAAGGTAAAATTCTTAACTCTTAAGAATGAAAACTATAAAAATGTTCAAATTTTAACTACAGAGGGCAATATAGTAAAATACATTTTTTTGTTGTTGTTGTGGTGGTTTTGTTTGTTTGTTTAAATCCTGAAGTTGTTTATATTCACTGATTTTTAATCAGTTTTTGCCTGAATTCTTTCCAGGGCCAGCAGTAATTTCTACCACTTGAATAAGGTAAATCAGGTATCTAAAGGCAGAAGAGAAGTAAGTGCAGCAGAATGTGGTTTTTACCACAACCTTTTCCCAGTTATCCATACTCATCTTTCCATGTCACATTCAGGGAGAGCAACTGCAACTGCAACAAGAGACTACTGACAAGAAAATGCTTACAAGAGATTTCTCCCACTACTAAGCTTCTGTCTGCAACATAGAAGTTTTAAGGCAGCACAGAGACAATTTCCACATCCTACCTAGAATTTTTAGTAGATCAGAGAGGCTGAGTGGTTGTTTTACGAACTCTCCACCATCATCATCAACCCCAAAACAAAGTCCTGTATTTCTATCTTGGACTCCTTGAAATTGCAGCGCCAGGTAAATCAGGTACCTGCTGGACTCAGAAATGATTTGACATTCATCATTTGAAATGAAGAACTGATATTTGGCTAGAAGGAATGGGAGGCATATTCTAGGGCTAGAAATGTGACTTCTAATTGTAGAAAAGAGTCAATATACAAATCTTGTATCCTTTGCAAGCAAGATACAAGATTGCAAGATGATTACATTTGGAATCAGTAGCATGCAATCCATTTTAGGTACCCCTTCTGAAATTTCTGAGCATGTATCACAATGCTAAGTAAAAAAAAAAAAAAATGAGAATGGTTTACCACACTTATAGGGAATCAGAACTGTCTAGCTAATATCAGGGAAAAAAAAAAATAGAGAAGCAAAGAAGAGTTTTCCTTGTGAGGAGGAAAAGCAAAGGAGTGTATTTGAAAGAAGATATAGGATCTGTCAGATGGGCAAGCTAGAGCTGGCTTTCAAGTGAAACAGGACATAACTTCATGCTAATACATCTGTATGAAAGCCACCTTCTTTACAAGGAAACTAACAAACATAAAAGCTCATATTGTCATTTGTGCTGATTAGTTGGCTTCTAATAAACGACCTGAGCTTTCTGCAACACTAGAGCACTCACCAGCTTGAAACTTTTCCAGAGACTGTTCTGTTTATTTCTGTTGCACTCAAATCCACTTAACATGGCACAGTAATAAACACCGCTTTCACTTAAGTTGTCCTGATAGCCAATAGACTTATTGCCAGGTGCTCTCAAAATATAGTAAATAGTTGTCTGTCTCATCCACTAAGAAGCAGACCTCACTCTCTGTGCAAGTCTGCCACGTCTTCCTAACTAACCTGCTGTTTTGGTGCTCTCATTTTGTTCAGTTGTTAGCTATTAACCGCAGACAGTTGTTCCATACACCTTTAAGCATTTTGTGTAATGCTTAATGATGCAGCTACAAAAGACATGAAATGTCTCAAAGTTCTAGATTAGTAATTGTCTTCAGAAGGATTAGGATGGCTTGAAGTCATAAAGGTCTGTTCTGAACAGAACTGCCATGCTGGAGTTTCAAGTTATGCGTTTAAAGTTAAGTATGCTATGGTAGACTGATCTACCAGACGGATGATATAACTATGATATGACCAGTGGTTTCTGGCCTAGCTAACATGGGATAGATGAGACCATTTACAATTGTGTTGTTGTTGTTCTGTCTTGGAATGTGATATAGTGAAAAACATTCAAACAGATCCACAACACCTGACCTAGATTTAGGACCAGTCAGACAGCCTATGTTTCAGGAGTTGTAACGGCAGCCTATGTTCTTGTTTTTCTTTCTTTTTTTTTTTTTTAAAAAAAAAAAAAAGTAGATATGAGAGGACTTCTGCTAACAGAGGCTCCTGACAACAGAGTGCATATGTCTCTTCTTACTCAACACAAGGATTGTTATAGGAAGGTAAAGACAAATTCAACTCCTCACAATAGCACTTCATCTACACACTCTATCCAAAGAGTGAGCTGAATAAAATCAATAAATAATTGATTTAAAGCTTACATGAGATTCAAACACTGTTGTAAACCAGTTTTTAAAACGACTGATTTGTAAGTGTTCTCAGATTATTATTTTTTCCAATAAAACTCATGAATTTAAAGTTGAGTTTTAAATGAGTCCAAATGAGAGCTTGCATGCAGCAAAACCTTTACCCCCATTCAGTTTGACATAAAATGTATAAATATTACAAAACATCCTCCTTTTCTGTAAACAAATAATGATCTGGTCAGAGAAAATTCTGGTTGTAATTTTCAAAGGACTATTTCCACAAGTAGTGGAGTTTCGCTGCTGGTGGACACAAGGAGGCAGGACATCAGAGGACCTGCTTCCTCTGACACAGCCCCCCATCTTAGTCCCACATCATCAGCTGCCTTGTTGGAGAATTGGTGCCAATGGATCCGGGGATGCCACTTACCCAACACCCACAGCCAGCCACAGAGTGAACAGTTTCTTGGGGGCATGCCCTGCCTTAGCCATGCTGCTCTGCAGCCACCAAAGCTATCTGCTACTTAGGGTACCAGAGCCACACCCCGGCAGGATGGCTCCTAACCCAGGCTTTCTCTGCACTTACCACAGCTCTTGTGTTATTTGCCTCAGGGAGCTGGACAGCTCTGTGGCTGTCCATCACAAATTTTTATCATCTGGATGAAGCTAATCAATGAAGACAAAGAATGGAATAGCTGTTTTAACATTTTTTAAGTGGGACTACTGTAGTTGTGAGTTACCAATCAACCCCTGTAATTATGTATAATATAACATATAATTTCCTCTCTTAACCAATAACATATTTTCCCTTGCAGCCATTTAGCACATGTTGAACTCATGCTTTTAAAAAAGACACAGAGATGACTGTATTTCAAAAACAATAGCCAGTATAGGAAATGAATGGCTACCCCCTTTTGGTAGATATAAACCTCATTTCAAGAGGGAAAAAAAAAAAAAAAAAAAAAAAAGAAAAAAAAAGACTATAACAGTTTCATTTTAGTGCCATAATAAACTAAAGTTATATTGCAGTGGTGTCTGCAGTGCCTAGTAAAAGCAAACACCCCCACCTATCAGGGTAGATCCCTGTCTCCACATAAATGCTTACTAAAAAAACTAAGCCACCTTAAAGGAAGGATTTTACTGTCCTCCTGCTAAATGGGCTTTATAAGCCATTTGCTCAGCTCAATCCTGTGTCTTGTCAAGAGCACTGGCTATATACGACAGTTGTCAGCATTTGTTCTCACCTTCCATTCAGTTGTATATTTTTATATATTGACAGCTTCTATCATCAAATTTAATGACCACTTTTAGACAAAGAAATAATTGACTAATGAGATCTTCTTTTATTTGCCTTAACAAAACAATTTCTCAGCAAGCCCTCAGACCATTAAAAAGCATGTTCAGTTTATATATAACAGGAATGTGATGCAGAAACTATCTACACCTACGTCACCAGGACAGGTGCATAAGGATGAGACAGAGGTTACTGGCTTTAATATATAATCATTATTTTTATCTTAATCCCATTTATTTCACTGCCTTCAACAAAACCATGTCTTCTGTTTCATACTGTTTTTGTAGTAAAATGTAATACTTTATATTAAACAAATTTCTCAGTGAGCCTGAATCACGTCTTATGCATAGTCATTTCCTTTGAAACATATTTTCTATTTCTACTCTACCAAAACAAAAACAAACAAAGTATCTAGTGGTTGGTGAGACTTTTATCCAACTTCCTATCAAGCATTTCTAACATTCCTTGTCTTCTACAATAGCAAAAAATTTCTTCTTGAAACTTATATAAGGCAATGCAGACCCTGGGAACATCCATGCATTTGCACTGGGACAGTCACCTGTAGTTATGCATACCTCAACAGTCAATGATACCACAAAAAATAAATGTACAGAACATAGATAATAGTTACTATGATTATTGGTTATGAGATGAAAGGTGTGATTTCCATCACTAACAGGGAAGCCAGTTTCTGAAAGAATGGCAACTCTTTAATACTAGCTACAGTTAAGTAAAACGTACTTCACAGACTTGACTCAAGACTTTGGAATCATTAAAATCAGAACAATGTATGCTACTTTAGAAATCTATTCCCACAGTAGCACAAACGATAAGCACTGAAGTGTCACCGATCATGCAGAAGATATCTGAGAAAGATTTTCACTCATTTTGATATATGGGTTATTTCATCAAACACGGATTTTCAGTAATAGCTTTTGAAGCTGCTAAGGAGAATTTCCCAAGGGAAGTGCATATAACTATACTCGTTCTCAACAAAATCTTTCTTCTGTAGGGCGGGGAACAGATACAATACTTGCAAAGACAGTTTTGTAAGAAAAGCATTTCTGTTGCCTGTACCTGTTCCCAGCCAGTGGAACACAGATTGGAACAGGTCTCTACTAGACAGCAAGGGTGGAACAAGGTTTTGCAAAACAAAGACTTGGTTCCAGAAAGGAAGAATGTGCTGTGAATAACTGATCTACCACAAAAGAAAAGGAAATGGAAGGAGAGGTAATTTCTTCAGGCTTTGTTGTAATGCTAATTTATGAGATTAACTCTCCAAAAGAGGAAACATACCTGCTGGATGGTACAGCTTTCACAGAGTGGAGAATTTAACATACATTAAAAACTCAGCAGCTTTGGTGTGCAATGTTCTTTGTTATATCACTCATGGGGTCATGAGAAAAAAAAAAAAAAAAAAAAAAAAAAAAAAAAA
>NC_048896.1:62353413-62578985 GCF_011077185.1 Oxyura jamaicensis
AAAAAAAAAAAAAAAAAAAAAAAAAAAAAAACACTGATCAACCATACTAAGCTGGAAGTCAATTTAATGCCTATCTCCAGCTCTGTTGTAAGGCCACTGTAGACCACAATTTTGGCTTACCACACAATACTATCTGAGATGGACAAGAATCTGGTTTGCACCAGGCTATTTTCACACACACACACACACAACATGTTGGCAGCAATTCAGATCCCGATTGTCTCAGCTGCATTTGTCATTTGTCCACAGAAGCAAAACTATGAGCTTATACCCCAAGGCCAGCCATAAACAGTAAAACTCAAGGAAGCAGGTAGAAAAGGGCTCTCGTACAAAGGACAACCTCTACCCAATCAGACAATAACCCTTCCAGTCCCAGAGCTCTAACTGGCACTGAGGAGGTGGCCCCAGGATGTGATGATGAATTGCTTACACAGCACGACGTTACCCTGTGAAGCACACAGGTAGGATAGGCCACAACCCTTCCCTGGGAATTTTCTTGGTGGAGCAGCTACATGCTGCCCCCATGTTACAAAACTTTTGCACTATCCCTCAGCACATGAGTTTGTCAGTCTGGCACAGAGCACTACGGGTACGTCACCTCACAGCTTATCACACCTGCTGGCAGAGGCTCTGGAGCTATACCACTCCCTTGAATCTTGCAATTATGCACAAAAGTGGATATATGTTGCTCACCTGAGCTTGCTTGTCGGAAATGCAGATGACAATGTACAATGCAGCTTCACTTATCTTATGGATACAAAACTAGCTGTAGAGCTACAGTATACAGTAAATACTTTTGATTCAAGACTTTGCATCTTTCTCCACAAATATTCAGGACTGGCAACACTGCAGAAAATGTATCATCTATTAGCAAAAATTACCTTTCATTAGTGGAAGCGTACCTTGGAAAAAAAAAAAAAAAAAAAAAAAAAAAGACCAAGAGAAGTAATGGAAATGCTCTATTAAAAGCTGAATTCAGCCACCAGAAAACTATCTTGCAATTTATTTCGGCTATATGCATAAAGTTACCTGAAGGAATCCTTGCACATGTGTTCTGTATTATTTTCCTACAATGTGTACCTGTTTAGCAAAGAAAGGAAACACATTTATTGTTAGTTAACAAACCAGACTGACTTTTTGCCCTTCTACTTAATGCAAACAGACAAGCTGAATTCCCTAAAATGGTTCATGCAAGTTTCAAGGCAATAAAATGTACTGCTTTATCTTTTAAAGCACCTGAGATCTGAATTCACCCCAAACTCTTTCACAGTAGTACAGAAGCCCGAAGGCTGGCCTAGGTAGTAGGTGATCTTCATTTGTTTCCAGAACCTCCTTATTAATAAGCAAATGCTGTGGAAGTCTTTCTTTTTCTGTGCTGGGTTCCTTTCATGAGTTTGTTGTTGTTTCTGTTTGGTGTTGTATTTTTTTCATTTGAGACTCTGCAGATCTTTTTATTAGAAAGTCTGTGGCCACACAATTGTCTCCAGACCACCATAAAATGTCAGCAGACACCTCCTCAGAGCATGTGCAGCTATCCTGTCTCAGCTTCTCCCCAGCTGTGCGGAATGTAGCTCCTTCATACCACGCTCACTTACCCAGTGCATCACAGAAGTTCCCGAGGTCTCCAAGTACACAAGCCCATTTGACCTAAATAAATACCCAATTCTGCCACCTTTACGCAGACCACATTTTCTTCCAACACGTTTCTTTTTGCAGTATAGCAGCACTACGTTCAGTAAAGGTGGCAGAATCCAGCCTAAAGAGGCTTGGCCATGCACAGCACAGATGGATGACAGCTTTGCTGGGAACTTCCTCTGAAAGCTCTCTCCAAATTTACCATTCTCTACATCTGAGCAATCAATGACTGGTGAGTATAACACCACCCTCATTTTTATCACCACCAATAAAGCCTACTATGAACAGAGCTTGTGCTGTGTTACAAACTTTCTAATTATTTGTTCAGCACTTCTCCGGTGCTTGAGATCTGTGCAAAGCCTGTGTATCCTAGAGCAAGTTGTTACAGGTTGTCTGAAACCACTAAAATTTTCTCCCTGTGGAGTTATACATAAATATCAGATTTTACAGAAAAGGGTGCAAAGTCCTTTCATGGGCTCCCTGCTTTGAACACTAGTTTGGCTACTGGGTTGAAAATTTCAGCTACCAAGAAAACACACACATATAAAAATAAGTAAATAGTATTTTGTCTACCTTACTAATATATTGTAGATTTTTATTTAAACATCATAAAATAAGGCAGACTTCATGGAGCAGTACAGAGCTCTTTACTCACATGTGTAACAAAACAGATTCATGAATTATTATATCAATTATAATAAAAATCCTACACCTTATTAATTTGATAGG
This sequence comes from Oxyura jamaicensis, assembly GCF_011077185.1. NCBI lineage: Eukaryota > Metazoa > Chordata > Aves > Anseriformes > Anatidae > Oxyura > Oxyura jamaicensis. The sequence goes on from NC_048896.1 coordinate 62,355,778, forward strand.
AAATATAGCACTAAAGGAAGATAACATCTCCTAGAGCAATTCCTTTCTCTGAGGACTGTAGGCATCCCCTCTCCCCCTGTCCCCCCCCCAAAAAAAAAGACAGTTACACCCTCCCTTTTTATTATTCTACCTAGCACTCACTCACTCACTTTGCAAATTTATAGTTTTCCTTATCCCTTTTAATTCTAATCTTTCATTTTTCCAAACATTAACAAGAGTTTATTACTGGTACGCAGAGTTTTTGTTACAGGTGTGGTGGTATCAGCATGGCACAGAAAGCACAGAGTTATGAAAGCACATATTGCACGCACAGAGCGAAGACAACATAGATTTGCTTCATCTCTGGCCCTAAGGCTTCCATGACCTTTTTCCAGTCTTGTTTCTGTCAGAATCACACTGCTTCACCAAATATTCTCGCTATTGCAACAGACCTTTTCTTGAACAGTAAGCATTTAGGATGTTTCATGGAGATGGCTAGGGGCTTTCTAACAAGAACGAACATTTTGGAAAAATCATAACACTATTACAATCAACAATCATCGCCATGAACTTCAGCAGACTCAGGACTAAGCCCTCTTTATTTATGTTGTTGTTTTAACGATGTGTAACACGGAGAGGAGATTTTGCTAAGCCGCCAATGAAAATCATATGCCAGTCCAGTTTCAGTCAAGACTTTTCCCTAATTTGCATAAAATTTGACTCAAAATTTGAGTTTCTGTGGAGAAAATAAATCAGGTACGTTTAGGTTTCACTGGAAAAATTACTCTCAACTTTGGTATGTAACTGTTTGCTTAAAAAACATTCTTTCTGAATTCCACCACACTTTTTTTTTCCCCTCTAAAGAGTTTTAGGTCATTCTTGCTAGAGACAAGTGGATTTCATCAAGCTGTAGAACTACTTTGATGGTCCAGAGTGTATTTTACTGGGTCATGGATTTGCTGCCTCTAACATTTGCTTAAGGAGCATGTCTTCACATCTCAAATGATAACAGTACTGTAATTTTAGCACTTTTATCAGGCTTTGCTGTCCTGCCATGCAATGAAACATGAAACTTGTACATTTTTAAATTATTACTGGGGCAAGTGAATGAAGTCAAATTTGTATTTTTGGGGTGCTTTGCTGTTTTTATGGCTGCTAGTTCTGTGAAGTTTCAGGCTGTGGTGGCTGGCAGTACAGCTTGCCTGTCAGTTTTCTTTTCCCTGTAGTATGTGTGTTTATTTGTGAGGCTTGGTGTTTCCATGGTACATTATTTTTGTTTTTTTTTTTTTGTTTGTTTGTTTGTTTGATTGATTGTTGTTTTTTTTTTTAGGTTTGCTTCTTTGGCTTTTGTACTGTGAGCAAATGGATCCTTATTAAGACTGGGTTCTGCCATCATGTGAAGATGCAAGACCCACAGCAAAATGGATGAAGTAAGTCCAGAGACAACAAATACAAATGTTAGTTACCTCTGGTACCCCCTGTACTATGAATCTTTGGCTTGTGCCTAAAAGACTAATGAGTGTGTCTAAAAACTCAGAAATAATCTATTCAGAGTACAATGCCACCCCATCCCAAGGTTGCCTTTAACTGACAAAATATCTTCTAGTTTCTTTACCTAAGAATATTCCGAGAAACCTGCAGAATAAGGAAGCAGGGTTTATTCTGAATAAAACAACATCAAACTATATTTATACAAAGTTAAAGAGGGAGGGCATCTCTTACTCTAGGGCAGCTAAATTATTTAAATGGGAGGAGGGGAGAGCAAGGATCATAACCAAAGTACGTGCCTTATCAAAATTGTCAGGGCTTTTACATTCCATTTCCTTGTGATAAGCCCCTTGTGCTGAGCTGGTATTCGGAAGTGAGCCCAAAGGGCTGACTGATAAGTTTACATAAGGAAGGAAATAATCAATTTAGGGCTGTTACTGAATGAGCTCTTATCATGTTCATTTCCTCACTATTGCTTCTCAAGCTAAATATTACATGTTTAGGAGCAACTTCAAAAGACGTACCATTCTAGCCTCTGCATTTTATTAAGGAAAACCATTTCAATGGCATGAAGCATTTGCTTGCACCACAAAAGGTACAGTTCACACATTGACAAACTCTCATTTTAAGACACTACTATGTTGAAGGAAGCAAGACATTCTTGCAGGGAGGCTACATTTTTCCAGCCTACTGTTTAGTATTTCATGCACAGAAATGGGATTTTAAAAAGCAGTACACTCATTTCCCTTTCCACCTCTGTGAGCTTCCCTCTCTTCTTTCTGTAATGTATTTTGTCTAACTGCTTTAGTCTACTTTTTCTCCAAGAAGTGTGGTTTTTAAGACCTTGATGACAAAAGCATGATTTGTGGGTGTACATGACTTGTCATGCTAAAATTAAAAAATGTGGCTCTTACTTTGAGTTGACATTAAACTGTAAAATAATAAAAAAAAAAAAAAGCAGACCCACTATAGCCCCTTTGTCTACAGTAGCTTTGCAGGGCTCCTGAGAGGTTCATTGAGAGCAGAATTGTTTCCACAGGATCAAAATACAGTTGCTGGGAGAGGGTGGGAAAGGAGAGTCCCAACTTAAAAAGAATGCAGGTAGCAATTAATAGATTTTGGCAAACTGGTTGTATCATGAATTGGTACTCAAATGTAATGCACCTACAGATTTAAAACAGTACAGCTGTCATATGACATTATATGAGGATAGTATTTGTTTCTCCATACTTGATCTGGCTCATACCTTGGTCACAGTCAGTACTGAGCAGGATTTACCTAAGTCTTAGCTGGGATATTTATTTTTCCACAAACACAGATTATATTTATATTCTAACATGCTTATGACTGGACTATGCCCAGTGATTAAAAACAAACAAACAAACGAACAAAAAAAACCCCACTGAGATGCTGTAACATTGTCACTGCTATAAAACATCCTTTACTGGCATCTGATTGCTCTATCAAGTGCTGTGGAATAAGCCAGTTGTGGCCAATTCTCTGTGCCAATGAATTTGGCAATGATTCCATGAACAAGCTGCAACTAAGAAAAAGGTCAGAAAACTGTGCCTTAGAATGGTGTCTGCTGTGCATTTGCATTTAGAACCAAAATATGCAGTTTAACAGTCCATTTGAAACAAGGGGAAATAATAATAAAGTGCTGAAATCTTGAAAATGCAAGCAGAGAATTGGGTTGGGTTTGGGGGAAGGGGGTTGTTTGTTTCAAGTCACAGATTAAATTAGGGACTAAGTGATGCTTTGCTTTTAGGATACACATGGGGTGTAATCCACAGAAAGCCAAAGTGAGGAAAATCTCTAGCAGGATACAGCAAAGACTACCTGACCCTTTTCCATCAAAGCACATCTGCTATTTGTCACCTGAAAATTAGATCTGTTTAAGAACGTAGATCTGGTTAAGAACTTAGTTGCCACCTGATAGTCACTGGCTTGAAAACCACAATGAGAAAGGTAGAGCTCTCTTCTGTTTCTGGTCAATATGGATATAGGAAACTCACCATTAATTCTTCCTTAGACTACTGCAGTGCTTCCAAAGCTGGAGCCAGTTTTCATGTTCATGAGGAACTGCAAACAACACAGAAAGCAATGGACTTGGTATTTAGTAGAGCAAGTAACTAGGAAGAGTCTTCCATGAGAGTCTGTCCTCTGACTTCTAAAGGATACAGGTTGTAAGAGGTTGCTCTGTGGAAGCATAGTAATGCAGTGTTTTTGATCTGAGCTCCTGCTCAGACAGGAGCTCAATATATAGCAAAAGAGAAATTCTGGCAGGTCCTCTTCCCTGAGGGACCTTCATTCTGGAATTTACTTCTTCCCCCGATCCAGCACCGCCTGGATTTTTAGACCATCAGGGCGCTTCATAACGTTCATCCGTTCCACTGTGAGCAGCCTCCTTCCCAAAGCTACCATTATCAACAGTTGCCTTGCTCAAGTTACAGCACTGTTGGATCCAGGTATTTCATTCTAGCACATTTGTAATTTACAGGGGTAGATTTATTTATGGAGTGGACCACTTCCCTCCCGGAAAGGTTATATACTTTTCACCACCTATAATGAATATATAGTTTAATGAATTCATCAAGAGCCTGATCCAAAGACCTTGAAATGAAGGGGCATCTGTTCAACAGTTTGCTGCCTCAAGAAAATGCAGAACACTCAGCTTGGATTTTATATAACACAAAAGATGATGCATTCACATTTAACAGCCAATTTTAAGGAAGAAATTTAATGCTTCTCTCCTTGGGCCCCATGATGTATGCAGTCTCTGGATCTCTGCTAGGCTTTGATCCAAAACTCTTGACCTAACTCTTTGAGGTACAAATACTGCTGTACAGAAATTGTTTGATATGGATGTTCTCTAAACCTTTTCCCAGAAAACTCTCAAATAAAACAGGCATTGTACTTCAGTAAGCAGTCCTATACTTCTGAAGGATGGCTGACATTAATTTACAGAGGGCAACAAAGTTGTCTGAGAGTCATTGGGTGCTAAAGAGATAGGCAGATCTTTCCTGTTGTCCAGCACATTCAGTAAGATGAGAAGATCACTGAAACAACGTGGTAATGAGTAACCAATTGTTTTGAGCAAGACTTCCCTTGGTACTATGTCTGTACACTTTATAAATCATTGACAGGTTTGCTATGCAAGTGGTCCCTGTATAATATATCCCTTGTATAATCTGAACGTTGGTTTCTCCACGCTCAGTTGATCTTTCCACTGCAATTTGTTGCCGGCCTAATAGCTGCTTAAATCATTTCTGACATCTAAAAGCATAGGCCAGATCTAAAAGCATAACCCAAAACTCATAGGCTTAGCTGCAAAATTCAGGCACCCACAGCTGAGTGTGCAAAAATCTGCATTAGGCTTCTGACGTTGTCAGTGCAGTGTGCTCAGAACCTCCAGAGCAAGTTTATTCTAGTAAGTATCTAGTTCCAGTTCCTAATGTCTCCATTCAGGTAATCACAATTGGAAATTCTGGCCCAAGGGCTGGGACGCTCAAAAGAGGGTTGAAATTCTGGATTGAGTAAAATCTGTGTGAATTCTTTAGATAACATTACAATTCTATGGAGTGACAAGAACTCTGCATGCCCGAGCACTCAGGTCTTCACACCTCTCCAGCAGCTGACCTCAATGTAAAACCTCAGCACTTACTGCTTACACAGTCTCCTGGAAAACATGGAGATTAACTGTCCGGGACTCCAGATGATCACTGTCTTCTCTGAGTCTTCAAAGGTCAGATTGCTAGCAGCTGTTTCGTGGAAAATGGAAGCATGAAAATGGTAACAAAGTAGAAAAAAATGGAAAAAGACACCCCGTTACATGCATGCAGAAAACATTTTTGAGTGCAATGAAACGAAGGTTCTTTACTATATTAATCTCCTGTGTAGCACATGGAGTTTCATCTTGTAAGGAAGGGAAGTGCTCAGACTTGGTTTGATTACCTCCACCAGCTTTAATATGTAAGTACAGCAAAGCTTGATCTAAAAGTCACTAGTAACACTATGCACATAGCATAAATCATCACTGGTCTGCACGTGTTTCATTTCCACCTTACACAGGAGTGCTAGATGGGTCGTTTAACCTTTTGGATTCAGTTTGTCTGTGTAAAAGCGCTATTAATATTCACTTTCCTCTGGAGGATATTCTTGTTATTGTTGTTGCTGTTACACTTGGTCATTATTACTAAACCAGAAAACTTTCACATCAGTAACACGTGCTTATGCCACCTGCTTAGGATTGCTGGGCTGCCACTAACTATACTTGTAGCTAATCATAAATTGGGTTGGCTTTTTTGTCTTTACTGTCTAATGAGAAACTAAATATATACCTACTCAGGGCTGATAACACTGGATACTGCATGCACTTGCAGACCCTAGAAACAGAAAGTTTAGTCAGATGGCAATGGATTTCTGCAAAATACTCTGGATTCACACCAAGAGGAATGAAATTGAACTGAACTTTTATTAAATTGGTCTGTGTTTTGCAATCACAGGCTTACTAGCCTACTACCAAAATTTGACCTAAAAGGCATAAGCACCAGTGCCAAAAATCGTATTCTGGCCAAAATAAATATTTTACTTTCAGTAAATAAATTTTCACTTTCCTGCCTAAGACTAATGTTGCATTACAGCTGAAAAGCTCAGAAGCCTTCTGCTTCCAATATAAGCTACTAATGAACATAAGGGACATTCTGCACCACAGTCCAAGAGCCAGCAGGATCTTCCAGTAAGAGTCTAGGAACTCCACAGAAGCATGATCTAATGGAAAAAAATATGACCAAATGTAATCCCCAGTAGTAATGTTGTTTATATCTGTCATTTTCAAGAATGATTTTTACTGGTGTAACATTAGCTAATCCTTGGAGTTCTCAAGTCTGCCTAAAAAAGTATTAACAAAAAGGTTTTAGAAAAACATAGCTCAAGGCTCTGCATAAAATTGCAGATGATAGCTTTTATTTTATTATTACTATTACTCATTTATTGGAAAAATGACGGTACTTTATTTGCATCAGTAATTTGCTCTGGTACCCTTCAGTGTAATTTGATAAACAAACACACCGGAAAAGAACAGGCAGCAAAATGAAGATGAAGATGGTCAGCTTGGAAATTTTTAACTTCATCATAAAACTGATATCCCCAGAGCAAATCAATACTGGAATTCAGTTTGAATGTCTACTAGCCCTTTAAGACCTCTTTTCTTGTATTCTCATTTTTCACCATGCAGTAATCTGTGCAATGAAATACTAAATTACTCATCTGCATTCTCAATGTTAACAATGCAATTCAGGAGGTCACTCCAGCCATGCTCTTAAGGCCCACATTCAGATTCCCTCCACCTAAGAGTATCATTACAGCTGCAAGAGGCAGTTATGCAGATCACTCACGGTGCGGCAGGAAATTGGTCACAGCATGGTGTACACTTCTCCTTGTTGTTATTGTTTTCATTCACAGAAACAATTTAATACCAAAGGAAGAAACTGCCATAAGCATTAGGTTGTTTTGCCTAGTATCCTGGCTCTGAGCGTTGAATTTCTGTCACTAGGTGATATGATTACATTAGCAAATAATAATACTAATATGAGAAACATATCCGGAAGATAGAAGAAATACAATGTCTACCATAACTGCTCCTTGACTTTCATTTTGTCTTTTTCTCACTTGTATTATGGCACACTACTGATTGTCTGCTTTCCTGTATGAGTCACATCACAAATTATATCATTTATTCTTTCAGGTTGCTCAGCTGATACCATAAACCATGGACATTGTCTGACACTTTAATGTAATCAAAAGGGCCCAATGGTACAATTGTCTGCCTGTTGACTGCTCTGCATATAGGGCATTTAAAGCAAAGAAAACCAGTGTGTTTTTCTACATTCTTTGCTCCATTTCTACTTGTCTCATCCCTCCATACCTCTACACCTGACACTTTCTCCCACTTTCTCTTTCCTACCTTTCCACTGCCAGTGTAACCTCTTTGTCCTTCCCTTTCCTTCCTGCTCAGTCTTCAGTGATAAATGGATCCGTTCTATTCCTAAGCCTGAAACTGAAATCATGACCATAAAAACCTGTAAAAACCTTTTAGGCTCTTTTAGCTATGTAGTTTAGGTATTCTGCAGGTTTTAACCAACAACCATAACAACAACCATCAAGTGCTTGCAAAAATGCAGAGTCCAAGTGAACATGCAGATGCACCCTCTTCCCCTTATCTGCCGCATCCAGTCCACAGATTTGGGTCACAAAAACGTTTGGTAAACCTTCTTTTGAACCTGTTAGCTCAACAGCTTTTTATTGCATTTATTTCTTTAATTTAACTGCAAAATTTCATATTTTTAAATTCAATGAGTTGTAAAAATTTATAATTCAAATGCGTCAGATTAGCTCCCCTTCCCCCCCCCCCCCCCCCCCCCATTTTTTTTTAAGAAGTTTTGTGTTCCTAAAACAGAAGATATATAGATCTGCCTTCAGTAAATCATCCTGGTATAATAAGATGAATTTGCCATAAGGAAGCCAGGTTATAAAAACATTTTTCAGAAGTACATATGCAGTTTCTATGCATTACAATTCTGGGTTGCACTACATGCTTTTTTTTCTTATTTGTCCTTGCACAAAATGCTTGCATGCAAATGGTTACTGCACTGCTACTGCATACAATTCTTTACATATTTTTATTTTACTAACAACCTTTTGCAAATTATCAAATGTTATTCTATCACACAATGAAGTTGGTGAAAACCTTTTTTTTTTTGCCGAAGTGTGGGCTGCATTTACATTGCTTGGTTCTAACATATTTTATATGTTAAAAGTCATAAAAAATCCTATTAAAAATATGTTCAACAAGACTCCACAACAATTAGACTCCACAACAAGGAGTTAATATTAAAAAAAAAAAAAAAAAAAAAAAAAAATGAAGTCAATGTTAATCAGTTTTTGTGCTGCCTGGTTCCAGAAATTCATTTTGAAATATAATGCCTTTCAAGGCTGTATTTTAGAAATATTTTCCCACAATTTCCGAATGATGAAAGAACTGGCCACATAAAAAATTATTCTTCTCCGACTGTTCATGTACTGCATGTTATGGCATGACCTCTACTTTCACTGTTCACTCCTTATTCTGTAAATAATAGATAATTATACATTATATAAAACTATAATCATTGTTAATTTGTCATTTTGAAAGAGTATTTGGAAAACAGAGCTACCTGTGCAATATATTTGGTATTACACAACTTCTTTTTAAGAAGAATATGTGGAAACTTTTATTATTCTGGAAAATAATATGCAAAAGTAGAGTGTCCATTTCCAAGCCTGACAGAGGAGAAACTCCTTTCCTAACCCATGCTTCATAAATACACCATAAACATCCCTCTTTGTTTCAGTACTTGTACACTTGCACTACTATTTAGTGGAATGATTTCATGTGGCAATTCTGGTTTTGTCCATGACTCACAAAATGGGCAAAAATACCAGAAATCCACAACATTCACTAGCTATTTAGACTTGTCCCTGAGCAGTTTTTCTGCCTCTGGATACACTATCACAAAACATAGGAACAACAGCACTGCTGTGGGTTAGGAAGTGTTTACCACCATCCTTGCAAGCCTCAGTTGTGAGACTGTGATATACGAGTCTTCAAACTGCAGACTGTGTCAGGGACAGCCCAGGGAGCTGACCTAATTTAACTGTGATGAGCAGAAGTAACAGGAGCAAGGAAGTGGAGAAGTGAAGCAAGCTGCTACGTCTAGTAATCAAAGGATGTTGTCGCTTTCAGCTCACAAGCTGTGGCACACAAAATGCCACAAGAAAGTCATTTTCCTGTTTGCAGTGGGAGAGATGCTAGAGGCAAAGAGCCCCAAGCCCTGCTTGATGATATCCAAGCGTCTTATGACAAGTTTTAAAGAATGACGGAAAAGTGAGAAATCAGGGTCTTGATTTTTCAGGTTTTTAAGGTCTGACTTTTGTTAACAAGAATGCAGTACAGAAATTGTGTTGTTTTATTTTATTTATATAAATAAATAAATGTTTCTTTGTTAGATCAGATTCTGAATCAATACTTGCACTGTTCCAGCAAAATGCCACTGGACTTCAGTTCAGGAAACAGAAAATACCAAAATGCTGATAAGTAGTGCCTCCAAGCATCTATTAAAAATCCTATGTTTTATATATGTCATTATATATTACTGACATTTATATAGTATCATTCACTGGAATAATGGCATTATCCATCCTCTTTTTGCTTATCTTTCAGAAAGTGAAAGGCGTAATTGTAATGCCTTTAATAACTTTTTTGAAATAATGGCCATTGGTTTATTTTGTACCTGGAGGAATAAGCTGAAACGCCTGCCTTTGCACGTATTTATGGTTTACATTCAGCTCTTGAAATGTTGTTGCAAACTACCAAACTCTAACAGCTGGTTTCAGAAACTAGCATTTCATATTGTTCAGCATCAAGCATTAAAGCACATTAGAGTATGGAAGGAATGCCATGAATGAACCAGGTTCCTAGAGTCCCAGGAGATTTGTTTCAATTTCTAATCAAACTGGTTCCCAGACTTAATTCAATCAGCCTTTATTTTTCCTACATGTTGGCAGGAAAAGGACTTTTTTTTTTTTTTTTCCAGAAGCAATTACTGTAAATATAAATGGCTAAGCACTCAAGCAGTATATTAACAATTCTAAATCCTTTTCTTCTGCTGTTGATCATAAAAAATATAAAAATAAAATAAAATAAAATAAAATAAAAATAAAAATAAACCTCCTTCCAAGCAATCGTAATGTCCCTCTTTATGATATAAAATGAATAAAGAAAGGCCAACTGGGCTAGAACGACTGACTTTTTCATACTTACACAGATTGAAGGTGACCTCTTCCAGTGTTTCAGACACTCTTTATATCTTTAGAAATAACTGGAGACTATTTACAGCTTATCTTATGGTCATGATCTTTTGAAGTGCATCAGCTATATTAGAAGTGAAGGAAGATGATGAAGGAGGGGGAATGAAAAGAACTGATACTGTCTTACCACCTGTATTTACTTCAACCTCACTTGGAAGAAATTTGTCCAGTTAGAGGATAGTGACTTCCCATATTACAATCAACAAGGGAACCAACTACCTAAGTAACTCTGACTTTCACTGCTAAAAGCAGTGTACAACCGCTTTAAATGTTAATCATGTGGTGACATGACATTCTTAAGTGTTGAAAAGACAGCGGCCCATGATAATGGAAAGTGACACACTGCAAAGAGAACCTATTTGCAGCTGGCAAAAGCATTAGGTTTGAATAATGGACTTCCCAGATAAACCAGCAGAGACAACTGGAGTTATATAAATACATATACATACACAAAAAGAATGGGATTGAAAAATCACAGGATATAGGTTAATTTTAAATAAGTACAGAAGCTGGTTTCTAGTTCTTGAACTGCCAATAAACTACACTAACCACATAACTATGACCACAGCTGGTACCATAGAAGATCTGTTCAGCTCTGGAGACAAACTTGTCAGCAATCCCTGGCAGAGAAAAGGAGGAAGGTTACCAAAAGGCAGCAGCTTTCCATTCCCAGCACCTCTGCAGAGAACCCTTTGCTTTGCACCACACAGCATTTTGGTATATTTGCTAGGGTTACATTTCCTTTTGTTATCTTTTCCATGGGCATGGGAAGCCTCAGAAGAATTACACACACTTTTACCCATACACAGTGCAAAGTGGCAGTAAGGGCCTTTTTACAGAAAATTTCCCAGTCATCTTAGTTTAAAGGCCAATAGATAGGAAAAAAAAAAAAAAAAAAAAAAAAAAAAGTCACTCCTTCATAATTCACATTAAAATAATATTGACATTATAATGTAAAACCACACAGGAAAGAAATATGGAGACGACATAAGAAGAGACAGACCTTATCCCTTTTGGGACCTCATCTGGTGTTGAAAAGATAGCAGAAAGGCAGTTCTCAGCTTTCCTTCCCCTTTTTAAACTCAGAGTATCCTTATATCCCTTCAGCACAGCTTTTAGTTTAAAGAATACAGTGTTTTCAAAGCCAATGAAAAGACTGAATATAAGTGTGGTAAACAGACTAAAAAAGATCTGAGGAAGATATCAGGAAAAAAATAAAATAAAAAAGCACAATGTTTACATTTATACTACCATTTTTGCTTCAATGACCCAATTTCATTATCTTTTACAAAAACACCCAACCATTTAAGATTTTTTAAAAACTTTTAAAGATTTATTTTGCTAATTTATTAGCAGGTATCTACACAGCTTTTCTTTCCTTACATGAGAAAGGGTTATGATGTTCATCTCAGCTTCATTTAATAAAAGTCTTCTTTCTGGTAGCACAAAGTGTTGTGACGTTACCTAATGCCTAAATGCCAAAGAAGAGATATTTAATTTGCAGGTATTACTGGGATTTACTCATGTTTCCTTCTTGTTTATTCAAGCAAATTTCTGTAGTATTTCCTTATTCCACATTCTCATTCTATTTTAACATCGTAAAGTCAACTCGTCACATTTGAAGCAGAACACTTAGTTATTTTTTTTAATGCTTAATTAGATGTTTTAACAATGCCTAATTGTTAGGCAATAATTTACAGTCAGGACTGATTACAAAGGAAGCTCCTAGATCACAAAGGCCCCAGTGCTTTTGAATGGCTTCTCTGCGATTTTGTCCATGCATGCTGCTGTATGCATAAAGGGTGACATCACTCATCTGCATTATTGTGCTGTACATTCATCAAAGTACTGATTAGAATCTAAAAGTTCTCAAATAGCAGTAGGATTTAGTAATTTGTAATCAGATACATAAGAGCGAACAAAAGGAAGTATCAGGGCTTTCAAAGGGAGTATGTGACCTTCTTGTGTAGGTTCTGGAATAACTTTCCCCGTTGATTCTAAATTGTACCTGAATGGCAATATTAACCAAGCAGCTAGACATATATTACAGGTGAGGGAAAGTTTTCCAGTCAAATATCCACTGTGTAATTACACTGTAATATTTTACCATGTATTTAGGAATATTAGTACATGAGAAGGAAGAAAGACATGAGCAGCTTGGTACAGTGAGACTGTCAGGCTCTCAGTTTGTTGTGGCTAACATTTTTAGCGGCGATTTTCTCATTCCATGAGGGCATGCTGCTGCATTGCTGCTGTTTTTTTTAATTAATTTTAGGCTATGAAAGCTTTTTGTTGAGCAATAACGAGGACCACAGTGAACATGTGTGGGATACTATGTGAAAAATGTAATGCTAGCCAACATTATACATCTGTAGTGTGTATGAACCCTCTCTCTCTGAGGACATGTAGAAGGTTGCAAACTACATCATGATAGGAAGCAAGCCAAGCATTTTATTTTTATTTCCATCAAAAAGAAACCTATTTCAATAGGGTATTTGTCTCCCTTTAGACCCAGTCTTCTATCTGCATAAAATGTCAATAAATCATTCCGTACTTGACTATTCAAGCACAGAGCACATCCCAAGGAAAGTTTACAGTTTCAAGTCAAGACATCTTTGTCAATGACCTCAAGGCTCTCGCGGATCCCAGGTGGAACACAGCTCACCAGTTCAGTTTTCACTTTCCGCCTCCTAGGCAATACCTGTTATTTTCAGCGTGTTATTAACTTACTGCTCTGCTTACAAAACGCAGATATGTTTAGACAACAGGCAGGGGTCTTTACTCCCACCCAGAGAAACCTGTGTATCTCTTTTGAAGCCGCTGATAGCGTATTTGGGCACAGATACGCAGGTATAACCGCCTGCAGCAAGATCCCAGTGCCACAACACCAATCTGCACGAGCCCCTGGACTTTCCGTCCCACGTGGAGACCTGCCGGGATCCCACTCGGCAGCACGGGGCCGCTTCAGACCACTCAACATTGCCTTCAGCTGCAACATCCTCCCAAGGGCTGTTGCAGCAGCTGGGGCTTGCCAGAGTTCACAAATGGTTTAAGAATCCCTCCCACCTCGCTTCAGCGATGTCCCAGGCATGCTCCCCCCGTGAAAAGCAGAGCTGGGGGGAGCTGGGGGCCAGGCTCCTACAGCTCGGCAGTGCCGAGGAATTCCCTCCTGCACCAGTGTTGCAAAGGCAATGGATGCAAGCCAGGGTCTGGCTCGGAAACTGCTTATTTTAGATAGCGGTTCTCCCCCTGCGCCCTGCTTCCGTTAAGTAAAAAATTACCAGGTGTTAGCTAGCATTCAACTAAAAGTGACAAGGAACACTAGGAAGCGTTTCCTTCAACGGACTGAATACCATGCACTTTTCTGAGGTCTTAAAAATTCAGTTTCAAGCAGTTTTCCTCAAAATGCATAAATGTCTGTTACTGCAGCTTAGGGAACAGAACATTCCTGCTTACTCTAGGAGCACAGTTATTTGTCTGCACATAGCTGAATTCTGGCAACACAACTGATTTCATCTATTTACAAAGATTTAGTTCACACTGTGTTAAAACAGGTCATTTCAATAGGTCAGAGAGAATAAGAATTTAAAAATCTAGAAGAAAGGTCCTGGACAGGGGCTGTCTCAATCTGCTGTTGTTTTTTGCTGCAGCCTTGTTTTTCAGAGCTCTGCCAGCACCAGCAGCTTCACAGAGGGATCAGAAAATTATTATTTTTTTGTCCATGATTATAAAGAAAGTGGTTCCTGCTCTCTAGCACATTCTCTGCCTTGTTTTATTGTCAGTAAAACTTCACTGACAGCAAGCAGACTGAAAGGGGTGCAAATGAATGTTGATTCTGCCTCGCTCCTTTGTTTCCTGAAATCCAGCCAAAATCATCGCGTTTCATATATCCCGAATAAAATCATAAATCCTTCCCCATGGGGAGCAGGGTGTTCCCCTTGAAAGTTGGCCTGTGGTTGCAAACCACTTAGGGAACATAGGCCAGGTTTCTAAGGCTTGCTCTGAAACTGAAACTGGGGCATGTCTAAGTTTTTTGTAATACATAACTGTTGTTTCCATTGCTCTGAAAATTTACATATTTCTTAAATAAATTTCCTCTCTGGATTTATATGTATACTTAAAATGTTGATAGCTGAGCTGCCAGATGCTATAGATGGTCCCAGCTCAACTGGACATACGGAATCTATTCTGCCTTACGCAAGGGGAGGATGTGACTATATATGCATAATTTCAAACCCATTTTTATATGCAATGTTACTTATGCTGAAAAGTTGTTGGAGATTACTCGAGTCTGACCTTTATGATATATTAATATGCTTTTGCCTTATTTTGCAGTTTTATGTGCAATCTTCACCATATAGATAACTATAAGAATGTGCATAAATTCCCATACTTCTCAACTGTAGATGTCAAATGTCACACATTACTGTCTCATAAGCGTATTGCTCACATTGCAGGATAGCACCACAGCCTAAGTACCTAAGCCAGCATTTTCACTTCCATGACCATACTCTAAGCAAGCTGATTTTGCCTTCAGAGGGCCCACCATTTCCATCACTATACCCAGGTTTTCATGAGAGCTTCTGGTACACTCACTTCTTTTTCACTCTAATGTTCTTAGTATAGATGACACGTGAAAAGCAAAAATAATATTTTGCACTTCTTTAACATGGTGAGTAGTGGCAGAGTAATATAATCCAAACTTCCCAGGTTCCTGTTTCAGACAATAAATAGACTATCTCCCTACAGTCTCAGTGCAAAAAACATACTTTTCTTACAATTTTCATTATTAATCTTCTCCTAGATGGCATAGCAAACAGTAGATCTATATATTCATGGAAATAAATTTCAAGAGGAAGAACACTTTGGTAAAGCATCCTTAGGCATTGGAGTACTCTTGAGGGAAATCACATAAATCGACATTTTTCTCTATATACATGAACTGTTCCCCAAAAATCAAGAAATCGCCACTCTACTGAAATCCTGGTAATTATCCTCATATAGTATCTGAAAGGAATGATATATCATAGCCCAGAAAATAACTGCAGCCCAGTAAATAACCATTTCTTGCAGAAGACAATGTTTCTCTAAGACCTCTAATTGCTGATTTTTGACTGGTTTTGTACAGCAGGTTCATTAAGTCAGGTTCATTAACTCACTCACTGTGAGTTAAAGATCTTCTGGTGTTCCTGACACCAACTGGCTCTAGGTGCACACCAAGAAATTCCCATTTCTTTAACTAGAAATACCTCTGCTTCCTTTTCAGTTTGCATTGCAAAATCAGCAGCAACAGCACGCTGTTCTGGGTCCATATTCATCAGCGATTTGTGCCAGGAGCTCATTCAGGTTCAGAACTGCCTTGGTTTGTCTTAAAGTAAGGGGACTTTGTTCTCTTTCATGCTTTGCCTTCTTTTTTTTCTTTTTTTCCCTTCTTCATTAACAGGATGTGAAGTAAAATGCTAAAGCACTGTAAAATCCAGTTTATTATAATTCAAAAATACCAAATCCGGTAGTAACTATCTTACATGTTAGGACCCTGAAGTTGTGTTACAGTATTGCACAGGAATAGATTTACCAGGTTTAGTATCAGGAAATTGGAAAAGTGGTTTAAAGTCACTGTGCTCCAAACCCCAAAGCTCCACCAGATGCAGGAAGGTCAGACTCAAATTATTTGGCCTATTTCAGTGCTCCTATGTGCCCTGGAAGACAACCTTTCCTGCTCAGGATTTTCCAGCTTCTGTCATGGGACTCAATTAAACAAACATCAGCCAGCCACCCTCTGACCTCAGCATACATCTCTAATGATCACATTATTTGTCCATCCATAAAGTGAACAAGTCTAAGGCCTCAGTTGTCATAGTAACTTGGATAAGGTGTCAAAGAGAAAACTGAAAAACTGATGTTACACAGGCACCAAACAGTTTTTCTAAGAAGCAAGTCTCCTTCTAAATGTAACAATCTGAAGAACACCACAGCCCTCTGCTATACATTGCCTTTCATGCTCTCTACTGTTATAAAATATTACCCCGGCAACATACTTCTCAGAAGGCAGTTTTCCAATACAATTCAGGGAGTCTCCTGGACTCATACATATCAGAAATTACTAGCCTAATTCAATTACAATGTTTGATATTCTTTTAGGAACTAAGTAGAGCCAAAAATAGGGTCAAAGGAGAGGAGGAGAGGAAGAGGAGGAGAGAGTGTGGCCATCATGGTTATGGACAGAAGAAGCAGAAGCAGCCACAGCAGAAGTTCAAAGTCTCTTCCCACCTGGGTTTCAAAAAGAAGTTGCAATTCATTAATTCCTGTGTCACAGTAGCCTATAATCATTTGCAACCACTAACAGCCATAAGAAAACAAACTGTAGCTTTGAGTAGCATTCACAGGAGACATGGAATAGATTCGGGCAAGTTTCCCTGTCCTGTGCGATATTTCTGCCTGTGAAAATTCCTCTAAAAGCTCATCTTGTAATTTGAGATGGAAATGGATATCACTGATTCCTCTTCCCCTCATAAGTCTCCTCTTGCTGAACACTTCACCTCTGAATAGTTCTAATAGATTAGAAAAAAAAAAATAAATAAATAAAAAATAAGTCCTCCTCACAGACAACATCAACCTATTAAACTTGTTTTGGGAATGATTAGTTATTCACAAACTACCTACTCAGGTGCTCCTTCCTCTTTCCAAGAGGCATTGGCACATCTCTAGTTGACATCTAAGACTAGAGAAAAGCCAACCTACTGCGACCAAGCACAATTAAAAGCATCAAGGCTTTGCCAAAAACTGAAGACAACAGTCATTGTGAGACCTTAAACACATGCACTGAAATGAAAGCTCAGAAAGTGTTGTCACAGATTTTTTATTAAATTCCAGGTTATGTTTCTTTGCTTAAATTGGGAAGGCCTAACCCTTTACCTCTCCCCATTTTTCCCAGCTGCCCAACGGCAGTGCACTGCTCCAGAAGAACCCTCTCTTCATTGCCACCATGATTGTCCAGGCTATCCTGAAAGAACATGGAAAGGGGAAGGAAAAAAAAAGAGAGAGAGGTACTGCATCCATGCCCAACCTCAAAAAAGCAACCCAAGAGAAGGGACACGTATCTGAACCTCTGTCACCAAAGCCTGAGCCATGCACAATGCACCCTGCAGGCTGTCCCATTTTTAAAGCCAAATGTGAAGGACTTCCCTTTGCTCCTGCATTCCACAGTAGTGCGCAGTGGCTGTCTGCAGCTTGCTCACTCCAACAAATATAATCTCTGATTAAACTGAGTAATAACTTAGCTAGCATTTGAAGGGCTGGGACGTAACTCTCGTAAGCATTATACCCCTTGTGCTTTGAGAAGGAAGGGAAAATGACTGTGGTAATCCACCATTGTAGAGAAATGGGATGTCTGGTTTTAAAGGTATTTTACACCCTCTCTTTTCCTGGCTCTCTCTACTTGCAACATCTCTGTGGTGAACTTCTGAGTTGTATGGGCTGGTGGTTTTATTGCTTCCTAGCCATAAATAAGGAAGCCAAGTCATTTTTTTAAACCTATTACCTGTAAAACAGTGTCAGAGATTATAAGTTTTTAAAAAAAAATTATTTATAAGGGAAATTAAAATCTTTTGCCCTAAACACAGTTGCATGTCAAATACAACAGTTGCATGTCAAGGCCCTCTTGTGTTGGCCACATGAGCTCTGCAGCAAAGGTTACTTGCTTTTGCTGAATTATGGCAAAACTGCCAACAGAATAAAATTACCTCAGCACTGGTGTGTAAATAACTTGTAATAAAGCAATTGATTAGAAAAGTGCAAGAGTAACTGTAGACGGTGAACAACATACTGAGCTTTAAGGGAAGTGCCATGGCAGTGTGTTTGGCCTTCAAGCTACAAATTCTGCACACAGCAACAGGTAAGAGACTAGCACGTCAGATTCACATGCTGAAACTTCAGACCTCTGGGACCAAAACTCTCTCTGTTATTATTTGTTAACATTACCAAGCACAAAAGGTCAGTTCTCAAACATTAATTCCAAATAGAATAATATTGCACTAACGATGTGTCATTGCCTTACCACAGCTCATCTGATGACAAGACAAAAATCATTGCATACTACCTGGTTGAGGACAAACTAATGGCTATGTGCTCTTCATAGCCTGACTGGCTTGAGCTTCACATGTAGAAAAGCCTATGGGGAGTTCCCTCACAGAAAGGTGACAGATTTGTGCTGTGCAAGAACATGAGTTCTCTGGGCAAATGCCAAGGACCATTCTCATTTTGGAACGGATAACAGTCCACAGGGAAGAACTGTATTGTAGCTAGCTGTTATGTACAGAAACCATCCTTGAGGAGCCCAATCAAGCTGAAATAAAACTATCAAGTTCTATGTCAAATAAACAACACTGAAGACTCCAGAGAAGAAAAAAACTGTTCCCATCTCAGAGAAAATGAGATGGGAAAGGGGTAAAAGAGAGGAGGAGGAGGATACCAAGAGAGGCAAACTGGTGCTCTTCCAGAGGAATGTGAGTCAGCATTGCCTCCTGTTAAGGTCTGTGGATTATTTACCACAGCCTAGCTAGCCCTTAAACAACAAGAGAGCCCTGAAGGAGACACATGATGAATTTTCTTTCTCGAGTGCACTACTTGAGCTACACTCTTGTGGTTTTTGAAACAAGAAGAGATACTCCTGCAAAGAACAGTGTAAACCATATCTTAAATTTAAATATTTATATTTTCTATATATTGCACTTGAAATTCAGGCTGCACATAAGCCACAGATTTTTGAGAGAAATGAAATAGTTATCATAGTTCGGAAATAATGACACAATTTAGCAAGCATTGAAGAGCTGCTTCATACTATTAAATCGCATCTTTAAAAGAAAACTGCATGTCAATGACTGACACAGATTATAATACTTAGGCTTAAGGGGAAATGAGATGATAGGGCTCTTATATTAATTCTTAAGTGGATCTGCAGCCAAGTACTCTAAGGAAAAACACAGTAAGTCAACTCAGCATCTGCAAGATCAATATAATTCCTTAAGAGGAAAAAGTTCTGTGTTTAACTTATTTTTCTCCCACAGGGGACTGTGTCAGACTGTTGCAGGAAGCAGTAAATTGCAGAGTTTGCGGACTCTGTTCAGGCACAACAAGAAATCATTGTAACTCAAGTGATGAAGTCAAAACTACAGGAATCCAGTGGAAACTATTTTTCATGCTCTGAATTGCAGCTAGAGTTGTGGCTTTAAACTGTGTCAAATAAATGGCACTGCTTGAGACCCAGATCTGCATAGCCTTAAGTACCAAGCTGAATCCAGCTCTTACAGTTTTTAATGAGTCCAAGAATAAAAATCACTTTTCTTGGGACTAATTTGTTTCCACAAAGTATTTCATGACTCCAGGAAAGCTCCTTTCTTTCTCAATAAGAGAGACCTAATCCCAAGCAGCTGCTGAATTCACATTCGATTAGTGTGGGTATGGCAAAGCACTTAACCCACTCTCAGCTCTTACACAGATCCTCGCAGTCCTTTGTGTCCACCCCAAAAAGATTCCAGTTCACTGGACTGAATTCCAGATTCTGAGTTTCAGTTTACCAGGGATGCAGGACAGTCCTGGGGCGTGAGACCTGTTACACAACATGAAACTGTGTGAAGGTAAAAAAGAAACCTGGACTTGAGTGCTGATCAAGAAGGTACCACAACCAAGTGGTGTTTAGGCTGGACGTCAGTCCTGGGAGCCAAGCACATGTAAACAACTTGTTCCATCAAGAGTTTTGTTTGCCTCGGCCAAAGTTACAGTGGCTCAAACTTCCAGTTTCACTCCTAAGAGTTTTTCAAGAGTGCTGCTGCTACTTTTCAGGCCTTTATCTCCAGTCTTACACCTATGTTTCCCTCATCTCTTCCCAGTGGCTTCAAAATCCTTCCCTCTCTAGAAAGATCCATAACTTTTCTAAAGAAAAACAGTCCATCATTCATTTCTCTGCATGTTTGGAAAACAGCTGACACCATCCATCGAACAAGGGGTCTCTGCCATTCTAAGCTTCCCACTGGAAAAGTTACAGACTCTACAGACTCTAGTGACAGACACTTCACAAGTGATGTTCAGCAATAGTAACAGCAACACTTTTAACTGAAAAAAAAAGGACTAGATTGAATAAGGTGAGTATTAGAATACAAATTCCTTAGAATTAATAACTATAACTGGTTAGAAAGTTTAATGGGATGTAATAAACCACAAAGATTTTTTTCCCACCTTCTCTTGGAAGACAGTTTTGATGGGGAGGGCTCTACATAGCACTGCACATGTCAACATGTGCTTTACTAGTGCTACAAAATCTTAATTCTTGTTTCTAGCTTTGAGGAAGAACCTGAGATAAAATGTGAATATGAAAAGCATTTCCATGATTGTACATAAATTATAACCAAACCAGGTCGTACGTATAATAGTTCTGGTTGTAGGACCTGAACATCCAGGGGAAAGCAGAGAACTGATTCCAGTTAAACTAAATTTGAATCTTCAATTTCCCCTTGCATTATCAAACATAAGAAAAAAATATACCCCACACAAGTTTAATTTCTAGTCCCAATCAGAAAACCCCATATTCATCTGTGGCAGACAGTGCACACCCCTCAAATTCATACCTGCAAGCTATGGGAACCAGGAGGCCTGCTACCTCAATATTGCACAGGTCACTTTCTGGCCAACAAAGTGATAGATGCAACCTTAAAGTCAACAAGGGGCTGAACATTTCATCCCAGGTCTATGCGAGTGACAGCGGTCTTTGTACGGCAGAGAGAATGGAAGAAGGAACACAACATGCACAGTTACTCTCTGCAGAGCAGCCAAATGGGTATAAACTGCCAATGTCAAGTGAGGAATAGGAAGCAGAATGAAGATGATTCAGGGGCTAATTAGAGAGCGGACAAAACCTCTTTCTATTTTCCTGCCTCTATGTAGCTCTTCCCATCTGACTCAGAAGGGTGGGTGACCAGCCACTTAAGTACGCCCAGACCACTGAGGATGTAGGTCACCTTGGGTCGCAGACTGCTGGGCACCTTGTCGCAGCAATACGCGTGGCTCTGGTCTGCAGGAAGATCTCTCAGGGAGCCTTCCCAACCCCTTTCCAGGTAATTTTCTGCTTGGAAGAACCAAGGCCCAGACCTTCCTCAAAGAAATAGCTCTCATTATATACTTTCCCATAGCTTACATGGAGGTATGGAGGACAGGGGCTTCTTTATGTAATATAAATAAAAATACCAACAGAAACTCAAGCGCATCCCAGGGGCAGGAAAAGGATTCTAATCGGACATTCTAATCTTTGACAAAAACAAGATAAGCACCCTTTTAAAAATGTTTATTCTAATGCATCCAATGTAGGACAGATCCTCTCGACTGATCCATTTTACAGTACACGTGATATGTATTTTCCCTGTGAACAGATTTTAATCTATTTTATTGAGTCACTCATCATATCCATATTCGATGGGACAATCTCAACACAGAACAAGCAGGGAAGAAAGCACCTGATGAACCTCATCAAATGAAGGTTGTGTCCAACTTTAGAGAAAAATTAAGCAAAGTAAAAAAAATGGCCACATGAATTCTCTCCCTTTCTCAGTGAAGAAAAAAAAAAAAAAAAAAAAAAAAAAAGTTTTCCAGGACAGTTACCTATGAATTCACATTGGAACAGAGTAAGGTAGAAGAAAATCGGATTCTAGATGACTTTCTGGATGATGCTTACAAACGCATCCATTAAGGAGAGGAAAGGGCCAAAGGTGACTGATGAGACTCTTGGGAGGCAGAGGAGCATTGGTGCTCAGCCACAGCCTCCCAAGGGTGCCCCAAAAGGCAGTCCTGCTCACCTACCCCCATGCCAGGTGGCATGCAGACACAGAGCAAAGAGAAAGGCCATAATACCAGCTGCAGGAAACAACCAATAATTTCAGACAGGTATGGAAGCACAAAAATACGGTGAAACAATCCTGGTCATCACACCCACAACATCATCCTTCCCAAGGTTGTGGACTGGTAGCGTGTTAACAAAGAGGAGTCTGAAGGACAGCAGTGAAGTCACTTCCTGCATGTTTAGAGACTGCTAAGCCTGCACATAGTTAAGAAGTGCTTGTTGGACAAAACAGGAGAACAACGTGGCATTATAGACTGGATGGAGACATCATGATAGTGAGTAATAGAGGGGAGAGGAATGGCCTTCAGCCTGAGGACAAGCAGATAGCGAAGAGATGCCAAGGGAAGGGGGCTGTACTCCAAACAGCGATCTAGGAGCATAATCTTGGCAACCACACTCTGGGGGAGCTGCACAAGGGAGGACTGCAGTTGTCATGGAAAAGACACAAGGAAGAGACTAGTCAAATATTTTAGGTGGATAAAAACTGCCTTACCATTAAGTTAATATAAAACAGAGAATCTACAAAAGTTACAGCACAAGCATAGGTCAAGCCGAAGACTGAACTCAGATTACGGGTGACAGGTTGGACCATGGCAACATGCACTGTGATCGAGAAAGGAAATACATTCCAACTTGGAACTGGGCGAACGCATCATTTCACCTCCCCTCCACCCCTCCCTGTTTTTGAAAAAGCTAGCATGGAGTACTTGATAGCTGCTGTGACAATTTCCTGGCATGATCTTTAGTAGCAGATGAAGAATGTCGAGGCTTAACTAAACCATCTTCAGAGAAAAATTAAAGACAATGGTCAAAAAAGCCCTGAGGAATTAGTTAATTTGATAACTCTCCATACAGTGTCATGATTCTAGTGCTTGACATCTTAGTGCTACAGGAGGTCAAAGGCCTGAACACAACTGCTGTCTGCTTCCACATGAATGTGGAAATCCTCCCTTTGCCATAACCTTAACTTCCTACTTCTTGCTGTGAAGCTAACTGACCTGGCCAGAAGACAAGAATTCCTCCTCATGAAAAACATTGAGGTTTTGGCATTTGCCATTCAGACAAAAATGAGGGATTTCAAAATATTTCACCACAGGCGAAAGAATGTCTGTGAGTTACTCCAAAGCAGCACTGAGTGCACTTGTCTAGTGGTGACTCAAGTCTGCTCTTCTCAATTTCTGTAGCTGACTTTTCAAAGAAAGAGAGGAAAACATCCAAATCTTCCTTTTGGATTCAGCTGTTCCTCTGAATAAAATTAAAATAGGAGGCTAAATGTTTCCTTCTCTGTTTATGACAGGCCATTATTTACGCATTCCTGAGATAAACTATGGGAAACATAAAGCAGGGTGATTTCTAACTGAATCAATAAGGATGAAAGATGATGAGAATAGTTTTTTTTATCTGGTATACAGAGCATAGCATCAGTTAAAAGCTGCACAAACTGCCAAGTGACTTAATAACCAGATGCACTTGGTGCACAACCAGTCACTGAGTACATACACATCATGTACAGCTGACAGAGAAGTTGAGGCAGGAGCTGAACACCTATGTCATGAACACCTACGTCATGAACACCTATGAACACGCCATGTCATGAAGTATCTTGTGGGTACAAATCCGTGCACCACCTGTGCAGGGGGTGACAGAAGCACCTCAGTCCTCCTGATACCTCAGTGGCACGGCATGTGTACCTGGGAAAAGCTCAGCCCACAGACGGTACAGTTGGGATTAGCCAGGAATATCACTAAGTTAATGGTTAACATTATCTGTCTTGGTATCCTGTATAATTGTGGTATTCAGCTCGAGTTGTTGGAAAGGGGCTGAAACCAATCACATTCTGGTTAATCTTACTTGAGTAACTGCAGCTGGCTGGCCGGAAGAGAATTACTCTAAGATGAATGTGTAGTGTCTTATAATAAGGGTTACCGTTACCCAGCAAGAAGCATTCCTGGGCCAGCCTTGCCCCCTGTTCTGAAAAACTTTGAGGAATGTGCAGGAGGAGGAGAAACTTTTTATTTGAATAGCTTCTGATTTTTTTCATGCTTTACCTTGGTCCTTCCCTCCTTTTCCCAGCCACCCTGTCCTCACAGCGGTTGAGACTCTCCAGTGAAACTTGCTTAGTTATCTGGATATTTTTCTGGATAAATTTGCATTGTGGTTACATAGATAAGAAGTTTTCTCATTTAAACCTGTCTTGGAAGGTATTTGTAGTAAAAATGAGGCCTCTTTGTTTCACTACACGCCTATCCAACTGAATAACTGCTGCATGCTTCTTAAATCCAGAATACAGAAGTACATGTGTGGTTTTATAAGGTTACATAAAAAGTTATAAATGTCTTATGTAAGTATTTGTCTTGTTCATAGTCAATGGGAACTATTTGTACATGTAAGGCAAGCAAGATTTACCCTGTAATGGATAATCCTTTCTTCATTTAATAAATAATCCTTTGTTTACTTTTCCTCAGTTCTCAAAGTCAGTCTTCAGAACCTAAAAAAAAACAACCCATGACCTCATTACCTTCTCCCATCGTGGTGCTGGAAGGCTAGGGATGACTGAGCTTATGTTAACATGCTTGCAATAGCAATTAGCCTTTTTTCCTCTCCTTTGAAACTGGTCTTCTGATGAAGGCTATTCAGAGAACAGTCATGATGTTTCATACATGATTTGAATGCAAATCTGTTTCACCTGAGAACCCAAGGCAAAAGCTTCCCCTGAAAATTGTAGACCTTACTCCCCATAAAGATTATGTGAGGTAGTCCAGAGGAGAGTTGTCTGCTACTAAATCTACTGCTGGCCTGCACAATGCTGAGTAATGCAGGTAATGCTGACAGGAGAGGGAGAGCAGTGCCTGTTTTTTACAGCTGACCCAAATGGGGATTGGCTGCGTACTCACACCCACACGCAAAACCTGGTTCAGAGCTCAAGCAAGCACGAGTAGCTCTGACCATGGTGCAAACATAGTGTTACCCTGGGCAGCACCCAGACTGCTGAGTACCTTCATTTGGGCAAACCAGCTAGTTGCCAAACCTATAATGCAGGAGAAGGCCAACGTCAAGGCAGCTTTTAGCTGCAGGCCCACTGAGGCCCACCAGCTGGTATTTGGACTGCAGTATGCCTCCACACAGGAGAGACAGGGCCAGTACAGAGTCAAAGGCCCTGCCTGGAAGAAGACAATGACCAAAAAGAAAGGTGCAGCAGCTCCAGAGAGACGTGCTTGCAGCTATAGGGCTGAGAAAGCAGGTTGTGGGCTGCCCCTTGCCCCTGGCTGGCCAAAACCCTTGAAGGGCAAGTAAGTGGGCACGGCTGTAGGGGTAGCCTGTGGGGTTCTCAGCAATATGCTAAGAATATGGGTCAGCCCCTCCACCTGCCCTGCCTTGCCACCACACCACTGCATGCAGCAGGATTGGGCATGGAGAAAAAAAAAAAAAAAAAAAAATTCAAAACAAGTAGTAAACAAGCAGGAATTTCAGGATTAGTTTCAATGGCTGCTTTTTGTGCGTGTGTGTGAGTGTGTTTCACCAGTCTATGGCTTTGCATGACTTAAAGTCTTCCCAGTTTCAGACTCTGAAACCTCCCACTACACATCAGGGCCATACCCTAATCAGCTCCTTTAACTTAGAAAAATCTGCTGTATAGGGAAAGAAATTCTGCTTGGACTAAATGATTTCCTATCCAAATGAAAGCCCCTTAAACAATGCAACAGCACTTTACTATATATCATCGTAAATATTGACATGATTTATTTTAAAATGGTTATTAAAATTAGGTTCCTAATCCCACACTGAAGCATTTAAATCAATGTCAACCTTTTCCAAAATGGCAAGTATTCAACCAATACCCCCTGAAATATATGGTGGCCAGCACTTTTGAATGTCAGGCCATTAATTTATGTGGCTATCTTTCAGCATCCAATTTTGCTTGACCTATATTTCAAAGATGTCTTATAAAAGCTGGAGAAGGAAGAATTCTAAATTCTGGCAACATTACAGCTGTTGCTATCAATGGGGATTTGATTTAGTAATAACATTGTTGTGAAACAGACCATAAGAAGATATTGTTTAAAGTGGGACAAAATAACTCATAAGGCTCCTTTTCTTTTTGGTAAATTATGTACAGTGCTGCCTGTATTCCAGTTCCTGTAGCATACTTCCTACCATCTGTTTTCCATTTTTCTTTAATTTCCATTCATGCCCTTTGGCCTATTCCCTGTGTTCGGAAGAAAACAGTAATTAAAGTTGACATTATCTCTGTGCCTTTTCCAGACTACATAAGTTGAAGGTTTTTTGTTTTGTTTTATTTTTTCCATGTCCTTATACTCTGGCTCATATCTTTTACTACAAGATCAACCCTACTGTACTTTTTTTTTTTTTTTTTTAAGGATCAGCACATTGTGAGAGATTACACTGTCATCAACCACAGTAATGAAGAGGTCTGATTTTTACTGCATATGAGTTCTATCATTCATTAGCACAGGTTTCAGTAAATAACCTGTTTCTTGCTAGAGTATAAAAAATATCTTTAAAAATATAGAGCAACATAAGACTAGCATTACATTTCTGACAAGCTCCTCACACTATCAGTAGTCTTCTGAAGTGAAACATTACGTGCATCATTTTTGTCCCACAAGCTCAGAATAATTATTCATTTTCCTTTCATTTTCATTTCAGGTACAGGTAAAATGACATCTTTTTGCCCATCTGTAAGAATAAACTCTGAATAAAACATCTGCTGACCTAAGAAACTGTCTCACACTCAAAGTGCTAATCCAGGATCAGCTCTTACTGAAATTAAGTTTGTTTTCAATCTATAATAACCGCAAGTTTTATAAGTCTGCTTTGTCCATAAAATTATACACAGGGATTCAATAATACCAATGCTTTTGTCCACAGATTAGCTAGAAGGTAAAGAAATACTGGAGTGTCATTACTTGAACCCAGTAGTCACAGCATCCAAAAGGGCACAAGTGCATCGGTGTGCAGGGAACAAATTAAAAGAGGAACCTTGCCAGCTCTGCTGCCTTAGGAGATTTCTGCAAGGACAGAGAATGAGAGAGACAAGCGTGTCCCCTTCTCATTATGTACATTCTGTAGGACAGAAGGACTTTGATTCTCCAGATTCAGAGTCATTCACATAGTAACAAAGGTAAATGAAGGCTATCAGCTCACAGATGAACTAGCCTTGGAACTGAAGATCTGTGTTCTCTCTCTCTTATTTCTTAATTTTCAGTTTTTAGTCTTAGCAGTGTCTAATCATAAGGTTTGCATGTAACATAACCAAATCACCACCAGAACTTTACTTAAGAACAACAAGTTACTGTCCCTTTCTCTTGCAAAAAAAAATGTGACTTTCAGTTAGCCTTATATTAAGCCGTATTTCATTACTGTCGTGTCAAAACACTAAAATACAGCCTTTCTTTGACACTGGAGCTGTGTCATATGACCACAGTCTTGTGTTTTGTGGCTGCCTTTCAAGGAGTCATATATTTAAAATCTGATATTTGTATAAATCACTTCTCAGGAAAGGGAAATAGTATCATTAAAATCATATATATGAACTCTTGAAAGATTTCCTCAGTAAATACTGTCTTACAATAGCTACAGATAGTACATAGACACAATACACAAAATGTATAAAATTACTTTGAAATATAGCAAAGTACTAACTGAGAATACCTGGAGGATGCCCTCATACCAGCCTCAATAAAAGATAAGCATAAATTCAGAAGCCGTAAATTACCTTCCCAAACACGTATCAAAGAATGAACTTCCCTTCTAATTCCAACATTTCTATGTGCCACATAAAATAGTTCAAAACCCATAAGGCACCACAGAAATAACCTGAAAGCTGCAAGGTAGAGCATATCTTCCTAAAAAGGGAGAAAAAATAGTGATGTAAAGAAAAAAGTACAAAATTATATGAAACAAATAAATAGGATAGATACACTGTGCTGGATTCTCACTGAATACCCATCGTTAATGAAGTCATCCTTTGAATAAAGATTTACAGAAATTATATATGCATACATGAATGTGTGGGTGTGTTTTCCTATCAATTTTGTGGTTTGTTTGTTTGTATTGGAAATATATTACCATCGTATTTTAATGATAAGAGCTTATTTTCTGATACTAACTGGGGTTCTCCTTAGGAGTAAGCTGAGTTTAAAGCCTAAAAAGAGATTATAACTTTCTGTTAAATAAGCTGTTTTCCATGAAACTAACAGTCTCCCAGCCTGCCCAGTGGAAGAGTCCAGAGCTGGTTCAAGGTCCAGCCATCACACAGCACAATGACTTGTGTTTACTTCAGATGATCACTCCTTTCTGTTTTCCCGCCCCTTAGCAATCTTTGTAAGATCATAGAGAGCCAGCACAGCAACGAGAACAGACAACTTTCATCATCATTCAGATCCCAGCAAAACAAGCCACTGGTATAACCAGCAGGAGACCCAGTTCAGATGAGCAGGAGGAAGGTCTTCCTTCCCTCACAGCTCATTCAGTGAGTCACTTCTCTCCACCATTTCACTTCAAACCTCTTAATTCTCCTCCCCTGCCTTCTTGCTATCTTCTGTCTGCTCTTTCTACATTTTTCATTCACCATTTTATTTTCACTTCGTCATTTTGTTTTCTCAGTTCACTTTCCTTAGGTGTTGCCAGACTGTGGCAATGAGCACACTGAAACAAGGATACCACCACATAGCTGGCCAGAGGTGAGCTGCAGATGAGGAACTTGCGCTCTGGGCACTCCACATTGATTACAAACATTTTGCTCATAAGTGGAAAGATCCAATCATTCCTCCATTGCAATGGATTTGTTACTTTCCTCAATCTCACTTTCTTTTACCAAAATGAACTTCAGCTTTCTCTGACATTTAATAAAAAATAATAATAATTTTCTGAGTGATCTCTAGAAGGTCAAACAAATCGAGGGCCGTGCCATTTGTTGGTTCCTCTGTGCTGATTTCAGACAGCTGTATACAAAATTAGTGTAGTTAAAAATGTAGAGGTTTGTTGTCCTTCATTTTAACGTGGTTTAATTGTTGTTGGCAGGAACAGATAGATCTCTAAATTGATAACATTGCCCTGACAACCAGCATTGGGCTTGGGAACTGAGTCTTCCAGGTTCTGGTATCAGCATTGCCTTCAGTGGAACTCTTAAGATATTCAAAACTATGCACAGTATCAAGTATTTCCTGTGCCAAAGGCACAGGTATCAAAAATAAACAACATCAGCAACAAAAAATAATAACAAAAAAAAATATAAACAAATCCACTTACAAATGTAAGTGGATTTACAGATTTACATCTTACAAAATATTCTTCAGAACTCTACAGAGAAAGATGTAGCTACTGGAACTGATTTCCTTGTTTCCATGTTCCCCCAGTTCCTTGTATCATATCCTTTGCATATTTCATCTTTCCTCCCACTTGTTCAAGGACACAGTGAGCAATGTTGATGTCTCTGCTCTGATTAAAGCAGAGTGTAGATTCCCTTCAAACGTGAATTAGTGCTACACAGAATGAGGATGTATTTGACTTCTTAGAAATACATCTTGTTTCTGCAATATTCATTGCATCCAGATCAATAAATCATTTAAATCCTATGGGACTGAAACTTCCTGAGGTACAGAGGTCAAGCTACAGTGGAACTAGCAAATACCAATTTCTCACAGATGTGCAATTAGAACATCTGTTTGTGTCCTCTATGCCTAATAAGATGTTTATTCTGTTAATTGTAGGCAAAACATAGTTAGCCATTGTATTTTTGTTTTTGTTCTTACATGAGAAGCTTAGCATCCTATATTCAACTTCAACAAGCTGTCAGCATAGCAATTAGTCACTGCCATATCTTCAACAGAGAGTATTAAGCCTGGCAAAATTTTGGATCACAGATGCCAGCTGACTCAAAAGTAGTTTGCTACAGTTTCTGCCCTAACAAACAAACAGCAGAGACACGTCAGTTCACTGAATCACCTTCTTATGTTTAAATCCAATGAGTTTCTGTTCTGTAGATATAAAGGGAAGCTGGTGAGATTTTATACGGCTGTTGATTTCATATGAGTGAATTAAAACTAATCTGATCTCTCTTAGACTCCAGTGCTGCGAACATGTACACGTATTTAGCTTCCAGGTTGTGAGTAGTTTGCGCGTTCTCATCTGTGAAGTTTGACAGCATTTGCATCATACAAAATGAATGAAAATTGTTGTAAATGAAACTCTATCCATAGTGGTAGATGCCTGGAAAGTGGAGCCAAGGCCTCTGAGTCTATTCATGCAGGATGGAAGTATTACAAGACAGAAGAAGGAACACCAGACTGAGTCCAGAGTCTTCTCCAAACTGCTGTTTACTTGTGACAGAAACTTGGCATGCTATTTAAGTTCCCTTTGTCTCAGTTCCTCTGTCTCTCTCTGCAAAACCAATTAAGATCCAGAGAGGAGAACCAGTTTCTCTAACTGCTAAGTTCATTATTATTGCTCCTTTGGGGGCAAAATTCCCTTACTAGAGAGGATTAGGATGCCCGTTGTCACTTATTAAGGCTAACAAGACACAAACGTAGCAAATCCATGCGCTTTTGCTACCTTTGTTGTTGACAAATAACTGCAGTGTCTTAAGAGGATGGTCTAACTGCCTTTGAACTCAAAACCAAAACTTCCATTGGCATTCTTACATGAAGGGAAGTACTGTGCTGACCCGAAGTGCCCAAGGCAGCGATTGTTGAAAGCATGCTGATCTTCCTACCTCTGTTATCACCACCCAGTTCAGAAGGTGCCAGACTGAGACATCGGTTCATGACAAAGAAAGCTTCTATAAATCATCTTCTGTTTCACCTGACCTCCTAAAAGTATAAGCATTCTTTTTCAACCAATTATTTCTCAAATGCATAATCATTAGAAATGTCAGTAAAATAATAACTTGAGGGTGCTTCCTGTTAAATTTGTTAATAACCACATCCTCTGCTAATAAACACCTAGGCCTTTGGCCTCAAGTTTATTTAGCCCAGGATATAGGTATTATTACCTCATTAAGAGGAAACACCCTCAAGATATTATTTAAGTATCTCCAGAAGGAAAAACAGCTGAATGAAAGGGATGTATAGGCCAGCTGTTGAAAATTCACTGGGTGAATTTTAAAACATTCTGCAGAAACCAAGGCAATTTTACATATAAACCATCAAAAATTAGATTTACATTACATAAAGAAATAGCAACTTCTTACATTATAGCATGCAGTTGCCCACGTGTTTACAGGAACAAGCTGAAGGCAGGGAGAATTAAGGAAAGGCCTTTATTAAATTACCTATGCACTGAGCATTTATCAATAGGTTGATAACTATTGGCTTTTCTATTGTCCTCCTTTGCTGTTATGCTGGAAAATGTTGGAGATGCTGTGCTTTACTTTCCCCCAGCAGAAAAGGCTGCTTTTAAATGAAATGTGATAAAACCGTTCCTATAGCACTGTCCCTTCAATTCACATGCTTAAATCTCATCATGCAGGCAAGTTTTTTATAGAATCTGAAGCTGGGATTTTAGGTATTATCATATCCTTTTCATATCCTTTTGAATGGAAAACATTTTTAAAAAATCTTAGGTCTATTTCCAGTACCATTTTATATCTTCAGATAGTGCAGCATCATTTTATACATTTCTCCAGACAGGCACACTTTAAAATTTCATATTTTTTTTTTAATTCTTAGCAATGAAAAAGTAATGATGTCAGGCAATGATATGAAGTCTTAGCTCCTCAAGAACAAAATGTTTTTATATATTTTCAATGCATATTCATTTGAAGAATTACATAGCAATATTTCAGTAGAGGCAGGGAATGAACAGATGCTCTTACTTCACAAATCACATTTTGAAAGAAAATTTTTTAAAAACTGACTGCAGTACTTAGCAATGTATGTGAGAAAAATGTGTACAATTTGCAATGTGAATGTCACTTTTCATGAAATAAGGACTTGAGAGTCACAACCGGGAATGGAAAGTGCTAAGAAACAAGATTAGTTCAAAGATAACTGTATATGCAGTATACGTCAATTCAAGACAATTGCTTTAACCTGGCATAGCTGTATGTTCAAAAAATACATTTGAAAAATCCAGTAAGAATGACCAGTGCAAACCTTCAGTTGAGAGAGGCCTGTTTCCCTGCTTTATGCTCTTGTTAAGTCAGTAAAAGTCAACATGGAAAGTCAAGCACAATGCCACCCACTGACAAATGGATGAAGAACAGCCCAGGTAGCTGGACACAGAGGTGGACTGAAAACTGGCTAAACTGCTGGGCTCGAAGGGTTGTAAACCAGCAGCGTGATACCCAGACGAAGACCAGTCACCAGCAGGCCCAAGATGCCACAATAATTTCATACTTGTTACAAAAACTATGTCTTAGAGTTATTATATACAATATTTGACTCATTCACACGGAGAGGCCAATTCTGTAGTAGAACCAAAGACATCACAGAGGACTCCTGATGACCATTTTACTCGTTATATGGCAGGTAAGTACAGCGACTCTGCAAGAGTTTGGTTCAAAGATCAATAGTGAGAGCCACTCGGCATTCCTGCAGTTGCTGCCTCCCCATTTTCAACTGCAGCTCACTCGGAGCTCCCCAGCCTGAATGTTCACCCCACTCCCTCATCAAGATTTTGGAAAATAATTAAAATATAAAATGACTAAATGGCAAGGGTCCCTTTATGCTACAGCATTGACAGAATAATGGAAACTTTACCTTTGATGTGGAGCAAGTCTGAGGATGATTTTTACTACAAAGACGAATAATGGCTCCAAATGTTTTTACAAATATTTTACTCATGTTCAAGGTCCAAGAAAACAAGTATCCACTAATACTGGGCTTTTGCTTTCTCTTTTCCTCCTTTTCTAAGGGAGACTGACACAAACATAAGCTTAACTATAAAAATTTAAATCTTAGTTCAAGTTTTATTCACATTTTATAAAATCTTGCTTGCCTTTTTTTTGGTTGGTTGGTTGATTTTTGTTTTTGCCTTCCCTGTTGTTGGGCATTCTGCAAGCTTTTTTGGGTTATTTTGTATGCAACTGTCATAGAATAGATGAATGGATGTAACAGAAAAGCCGTTGTATTTTTTATCTCAGTGTTCACAATCTGAAAGTTAGAAAAATAAGTTTGACTATTATTTTTTTTCACACTGGCACATAAAAACTACAACATCAGAGCAGCAGAAAAACTCAGGAACATCTTTTGTTGACTTTGGAGAACCCAACAGTGCTGGAAATGAGAATGATCAGTAAGACGAAACTGAAAAGGGTAGCAAGGGAAAAGAGACACAAAATGGAAGTGGTTAATTTGAAATACACGAGGGATTTCTGCAAGGGCCTGGTTGCCATGTCTGCACGCCTCGGGAAGGACTAAGAGCTTGTGTTTGTCCTAGCACACAAAAAATCTCACCAATCTGGCCATTAAGGAGGGGGGCAGGGGGGAAGGGAATGACAGGATTTGCAGAGCCAGCCACAAAGAGTTATTTTTGCAAAAGCAGAGGTTCCACTACAGGGAAAGAAACCGAAAACACTCTGACCTCTAAGCTCTTCCTGACTTACTCATCAGTGTTTATGGCATTAGGGACTTGACAGCGGCTTTCACAAACCATGTCACCATCTTCCTAAATATTTTTTCCAGAACCACACAGCTAGGTGTTGTAAACACTGACCCCACCATCCACAGATAGAATATGATCATGGGCAAAGAGTACTCAGGAAAAGCCACTTCACACCAGAGGTCCTGCATAAATGCAAGTGGTGAACAGAGCAGAAATGTCATTTTGAAAAGAGTACAAAGATGTGGTTTGGAGAACGCCACTATCCCTCAAAACAGAAACTTTTTTTTACAGCACCTGCCTCTTCAGCACCTGCGTCCCTTTCTCCTCCAACCCCGCAAAGGAGATAATAAATTCATTTTGATTTTAATGCCTTAATTGTATATTAGTACAAATACAGTAATTTTTAAAAGAAAAAAATGATCAGTTTTTGAAAACATAAGGTTTAGGAAGGTTAAGACACACCTTTAGCTTTCCTAATGCAATGTTGGAATATAGTACTACTTATATTGAAAATGGGAGGGTTTTTCAATAAATTGTCCAAGTAATAATACCAGATACTATGAAATTATGCCAACTCGGTTACAAGACATACATTTTTTTCTTTTGTTTTTAATTTTAAGAATTAATATAAACTTAGCAGGCAGTTGCCATTGAACAGACAAGCAATGCTTTTCTGAGGCTATCATTTTCATTTATTTATTAACTTTTTGTAAGTTTATCTAGGGAACGATATATTACCTGTTTTGAATTTTACATGGATGCCAGGAATTACCCCTAAAGGAATTATGTCTCTCAGGAATTACCCCTAAAAGATGTCAAAGACCATGTCAGACAAGATCACCTGCATGTGAAAGCTAGCTTTGGAGGACATCTTAGCACATAACTTCTTTCCTACAGAGACAGGTCTACCACAAGGGATATATCTGTTTTGTATATGCAGCACTGTGCATTACAGCTGTTCTGCTTATTGCATTAGTTTGCTGTATTATTTAAAACTTTAAAACTCTCCTGAAGATACTGCGGCATTTCTCCAGATGTTTCAATGCAAAGCAGCATGCAGAGGATCTGCCTGTCTGTACACAGGGCCTGACATGCAGTATGACAGGGACATAACAGCCTCAGCACAGAAATTAGTATTTTGATTGTGTAAGTACTTTTTGCCTTCGTTTTCGGTTTCTGAGCTTGTTATGATTCAACAGGAATGAAGTCAGGCAACGTAAGGGGAAGCCAGAGTATGATGCTATTATTGCAGGCTAACTTTTACACAATTACTCCACGGTAATCATGTATTTCACATATGGGCACAGGAGGAGAGGAAGGGAGGAAGGAAGAATCTCATGTTCTTCTTAAAATTTAATGATTTAATGATTTAATGATTTGTTTGGACACAGACTTCCCTGGAAGGAAAAAAGTTTGGGAAAGAGCAAAAAAACTTCAAAACTAGAAGAGAAAATCACTTGACTGAACTAAAACTATGAACCTGGGAATTCCTAAGACAGATTTAAGTGAGCCCATGAGGAAAACCTAAACATAGGGCTGCTCAAAATTCACTGTGTACCATTTCTTTCTCTTTGGGACTTCCTGAGCTTCCTGCATTCAAATCAATTCCTAAGTTTTTTGTTTGTTTTTGCAATTTCAATACAGATCATTCTGTGGGGAGAAAGAGCCACATCCTGGTTCTCCCTCTATAGCTGATGCTTTCTGCCTCAAAAACTGCAAAACAGAAAAACAATTCCTCCCATTAGTTTCCCCGTGTTTCTGTTTTTTGCATGCATGCAACAAATTAGTTCAGCATTTCTTGCAGCCTCGGCACATTGACCTCACAGCTGAGCAAGGGGGAGAACCTCCGGTATGCTCAGGAGGCGGCTGAAGCTCGTGGCCCTGCTACCTGCGCTCCTTCTCGCTTGAGCAGCACCCACCTCCAGCTGCCTCTCTGTCAGCATACCAGAGCCGTGAAGGAATGGCATGTTTGTAAACTAAACAGGAAGAGGAATAAGCCAGACACTTACATCACCTGACAGATGTGTTTCGCAAACATGCAAGTTTATTTAAGGCTTTTTCATGGCGTGTGTTGACCCAAAGTCAATAAATAAATGAATAAACAAATAAAGGGAGGAAGAAAGGAAGGAAGGAAAGAGGGAGGGAGGGAGAGAGAGAATTGGTATCATGCTCAACATGTTTTGCACCCTGTAAAAGGGAATTAAATGACTCAAGCTCCCCACCCCCCTCTCCCTTTATGTCTGGAAGTGAGCCCTTCTGAAATCCTATAGCTACTGGCAGCACAGCCACACATAATAACATGGTAGCAACACATAAAACTGTCAGTCTTCAGTGGAAATGGATGGTTAGGCTGAGGGGGTAAACAGACTAAATCAATTTGAACATGCATGTTAAGGACTGTGAAAGGGCAGAGTTTAGTGCTGCTAGGCTGGAAAACATTTGTCTCTGTCTCGTTGTATTTCCCTGCCATTCAGCGGCATCCACCCACAGGCCTCTCACTTGGCTCCAGTCAGGCTCCATGGCTGATTAATGGCAGCTGGAGGTGTCCAGTAATTTCCTCACCTAATAATAAACTACAACCCAAAACAGGGGTTCCCCTCAGGCCCACATTTAACATAACTCTACTTACTACCAGGAGAAAGCCAATTACCATGTGTCTGCTCACGTCTGTGAGATAATGCACGTTTAAGTGGCTTTGAGAGGTTACTTAGCTGACTTTGGACATATCATCTTTGTCTATGGTAGAATAAACAAAGCTCAGATAACATCTGCGTCACTCTTTCAAAGGAACTGTAAAAAAGACAGAAAAAAAAACGGGGGGGGGGGGGGCCCCCATCCTCACAACTGGAAAATAGTCTCCTCTAAGAAATCTGAACAGCAACATGACCTCAAAAACAGAGCGACTTTCTCTTATCCTGATCCCAAGGTCACCAACACACACAATTACAATTTCAGTGGCTGAGGCTTAAGCAATCAGTCTGGCTCACCACTTCCTACCCAAGGGTGCCCAATAAAGCATTTTATATGAAGACACATCCTCAACAATAACTTTTCCAGATTTTGTTATCAATTAAAGCAAAGCCTCGTTACTGAAGGAGTGGTATGGATTTGTGCCTTCAGTATTATGACTACAAAGGCAATATTGTTTACATAGGTATCATACTAACTACAGAGTATTACCTCTACATTAGTAACTATACTGATCTAATAACTAGTCATCAAATCCTGAGACTTTTTTAATTCCCCCCTTTATTTTTTTAATGTTACTTATGTGTGTGACATCTTAACTTCTATACAGTTCCTTGACTGAAGGGACAAAGACTTGGCTGATAATTGATAATGGTATTCAAAGTATGGTATCATCTATTAATCCATTAAATGACAAAAGTTTAACATGCAAAGATGCATGCAGGAATATTCCATTGGGCACACAGCAGACCCCCCTGTAGTCCAGGTGCCCTTGTGACAGTATGATGTATTTTCCAGTAACAGATTGCACAGTTTCTTTTCCCCAGGATGTGACTGCAAAGTCAGCAAAACTAAGAAGCTGAAACTGTGTAATGTGTATACAGAAATGCAAGTAAATTCATGGGTGATACATATTGATCTGTACAGCACCATCTTTGTCATAAATAAGAGTAATGCCACAGATTATTTCATCACAGATTTCAAACCCTCATACAGATATATGAAATAAATAATATAGAATATACAAAAAAATACTGGACTAATATTCAGTTTATACTGTCTTGCATGTCTTGCAAAAAGAAGAAGCCTGAGTATCCCATTTTCTCAGTGCATGGACTATCACAAGCAATGCAGATGCCAACATTTTTGCAGCAGTTCTTCCTTTCTTTAGGGACAGGATACACTTGGTGCCAAAAAGGAAGTAAATGGTGTTCCATATGGCTTGACAGGTCTTTACAGCTCTTAATCTCTGTCAAAATTTGAAAATGAAAAAATGCATGTGCTTATGTGCATGAGTGTGCTTCTCCACAGGAACAAATCTAATTAACATGTGGACACTGAGGAAAGATTGTCAGACACAGACCACTGCTGGCAATATCTGGTCACACAGGCAACTGCTGGCACTAAGGGATTAAAAGGCAATACAAAGATTTCTTCAAAAGTATTACAACAGCTTGGGAGGAAACCGATTTTCCAGACATCTGTGCAAATGGCTTTTCCATTCTCTTCAAAGGTTTTTTTCTATCCCTTCCCTATCTCCCCTCCCTGAGGCACAGATCATCAGAAGGAAATTTAAAACAATCCTGGAGACTGTTTTTATGTTATTCCCTATATAAAGGCATAATGCCATTTCTGCCATAGATGTCACTACACATAACCTTGCAATATATTAGAAACTGAGTAAAACAACAACAACAGTGAACAAGGAAGCAAATGCAGATACAAAGGCAAAACATTAGGAACTGGTATTTTCAATCATGGTAGAGCTAAGCCATTTTACAGAAGGTGCTGGTTCTAACCAGTAAGTTGCAAGCAAGGCCACCTTCAAGCAGCAATTTCTAAAGGGCTGGAAGGAGACAAGCTAATGTTTTCAAGAGCAAAACATCTCTTGTCTTTTTTCACTGTTGTTCTAAAAGCTGAGGCTCATGTGTAGAGTCTCCATCTCCTCTCAAAGAGGGGATAAAATCTCATAAAATCTCCAACTACATTACTTTTCCCATCTCAAAGCCTACATATGTGGTAGGTCAAGCCTACACATTAGTGATTACAGGACCATAGTGGAACTTATGCTTTCCACAGCCACAGAATTAATTCTGTTTAGAACCACAAATGTATTAAATTCAAGACTATGTGAAAGACCATCTCCTTCAAAGATACGCACACACACCACACAGCTTATTTTCTAAGTGTATCCTAATCTTCCTGACTGATGAGGAGACTTTCTCCCATGTTGGACAGCAGAAGGTAGGTGTAGAGGCTGGTATTGCACATTCCCAAATTGGCCTCAAGAGTATAGCAATTTTGCTTACATCTGCCTCAAGAAGAAGCAAGTACAGCAGTTTAATATCACGCAGTTAAGCAGCTTCCTAACACAAATTGCAATCACCCAACTACTAGAAGTTACAGCAGGGACTCCTTTAACTAGCAAATGAGCTGTATAATTACCATAAACCATATAAGAATTGAATTTGATGAGTGTTCTGACATCATCAACAGTATAGATTTATGGTGGCTTGCTATTAGCACTTACTGTATTATGTTTTGTATTTAGGAGCAATAAATATATTTTCTCTGTATATTAATTATACATTTTACATATGTTTAAAATAAATGCTTTGGTTTCTCCACATGGGACAAGTATTAATATGCTCTGTGTTTTTCTTTCAGTATTATGTTCTGTAACTGGACACATCAGAAGCAAGCTCAGAGAGCACATGATGCTGCCCAAGAGAAGGCTGTTCTGTGTTTTGCAGATGTGAGCTTTCACCTGCACACATCAAATACTGATTCAAAGAGGGGCAGCTGAGGGGACAAGAATCTCTCCACAACCGGCCATCTTCTGGCCCACCTCAATCCCCTAGGCCAAGGGCAGGCTTCCAATCCTCAATAGCAACAGAGCTGGGGAAAAAATGAAGTAGACACATTCATTCTCCACCAAAAGGAAACCAACCCTATTCCCTGCATTATGTCTACAGAAGGAGGTGAGACCCCAGTCCTAAGGTGCAGGTGACTGCATTTCAGGTCATGTAGTCTTAGATTACTATACTGCCATATCTACAGCCACGTTAGTTGTCCCCCCTCCAGGGTCAATGAAGAGAGATGGGAGTTTGTAAATACATGGTTCACTTAATCAGTTTTCAACTTCAGCATTAACTACACTACAGAACTAGCCTGTCCTATAGCAGAAGTCCATGTATTTCCCAATTTACTGTGAAAGGGGCTGAGTACAGCTAGCTGAAAGATGTTAGAGATGTGCACCTGGTCATGTTACTCCTTTACCTTTTCAGCTAACCACGAGCAATCCCGGTGATCCCACTCCTTTCCTGGATCCCCATTTCGACATTCAGCAGCTTATTTGGCCATACCTGCACTTTGCTCATGAAAAACAATTCTCTTCATTCCAGCTCATGCTTCTGTTTCACATTTTTGATGGCTGCCTTCAGCTGCCAAGGTGACCAATGAATCTGAGATATTAATGATGATATTACTTGCACTCTCTGAAAAATTATAAAGGCTCTCCTTTTGTTTTATAGGTAATAAATCTTAAGTGAATGGTTGGAACACACTGGAGAAAAGGCATCTTTTGTTGTAAAGATAAAAGGAGCCATTTGATTCTTTTTCTGTCAAGATATATACCAGTAAAATTATCCAGAAAAAAAAAGCTTCCATCTTACCAGAAAAATAAAAAGGGTGGAAAGACTAAAAACATCTTTTACCCACAAAGCTTCCAGTGATTCTTTTATATTTAGTTTTACTGCTAGTAGTATTTATACGGCTAAAATAGTCCCAGATGCAAAACTCAGCAGTAGAAGTTCTGACCTGTTACTCTTGCATACACGGAGGCAGCTCTGTAACAGTTAAACTGCACCTAAAATTCAAGTCTGATTTACTTTTCTCTCCACCTTCACCTTTTCCTGGTTTCATAAAATATCATGTACTGACAGAATTACTGATTTTTCAGATCACAGCTCCTATGTGACCGTGTTCAGCAAAAAATGCAGAGCAAGTAACCACCACCCCCATTTATTTTGGGGAAAAAGAACATCTAGACATTCCTTAGACAACGGTGAGCTACTTTACATTATTCATCAGCGAAGCCAAGATTCAGCATGATCATATCTGTAGCCTATTTCATAGGCCACACAAGTCCTCTCTATAAACAAGAATAAGTTTAGAGTTATATTTTCTATTATACTAATCGCTATGTTGGGAAAAAAAAATCTTCCAGGCACAAATGCCCTTTTTAAGATCTTGCGAGTTTTTTCCCCAAATAAATCCGTACAACTAATAAAATCTGCTTCTCCCTTCTTATCTTTCTTCCCTGATATCCTTTAAACATCATATCTATAACAGCACTGAGCTCTCCTATATATTCTCTGACTCCCTCTCCTCTATCAAATGAAATACAAACTGCACGTCTTGCAAAAAAATGGTTGTAAAGCTACCTCTGCATCCAAATTCAAATCCCTTCTGAAACAACTCTTGCCATGAGGACTGCTAAAAACATAGGCTGCTGATGTGCTGTGACAGCTGCTCTGCCTCTCCCTGTATTTAGATTGTTGGTTACAAAAGGCCTGTAGAAACTGGTTTTTCGTTATACGTTTTTCTGGTTTTGCATCTAGTCCAACAGGCCTCTGGGTTCATGACCCAGGTTCCTAAGCAATATAATTAAACAAATAAATAATATTAATAAAGGTAGACTGCACGTTGCCTGGGCCATCTCTGTGTGGACTACATCTTGGGTTATACGGATTTTTTTTTTTTTTTTTAAGGACAAAAAAAAATCAGTTGGAATTAAAGACCTCTCTCTGTATCATAAATCTGAATGTTTCCAAAAGGAGGTGCTAGCATAACTGTAAAAGAAAATGGCACAAAAATATAATGAATTTACTTGGGGTTATTAACCTAACTTGTCACGCCGTTCTTTCTTCTTCAGAATCACACACGCATAGACACTGTTCAAGAAAACCTTTCCCTACTACACCTAGAGGAGAAAAGCACATGCACTGTTCTGGAGGTTTTCCCCAAAACAAAGCCCCTTACTTCAAACTTGATCTAATGCCCACCACTGTAAACCAGAATCTTCTATCAGGTTTAATACACGCAGGGTTCTTTGACAACTGCAATGGAATTATTGGGGAAGCGATGTTCATCAGCTTGGAAAAGACTCCCCAGTAAAGAGAGCTGGGAAATGCTAAAATTTTGGCATTGGGTTGAATCTGCCCCAAAGATGGACCCAAGCTTGCTTTTGTTAATTTTATGTACTGAGGCTTTGGTTTACAAGTCTGCCTTTGAACCCAGGGACCCTGCAAAGCTGGCCTGTGCTGGCAAGGGGCTGAGCTCTTTAATGACCTCCCCAGCTCCTTCAAACGCATCTCCTAAAGCCATAACACTACTCCTTCTGTGCCCAGATTACGTGTTCCCATACTAGAGAAGGGGCGAACAAAGTCCGAAAGAAAAAGGAAAGCTGCTCTCCTGTCAGAGCCTCGGCTTATCTCAGCAGCCCCCTATTTTTAACTCGATTGCAAACGATATCTGTGATCAAAGGGCCAGAACCCCTGGAGGAGCTTAGGCGAACAGCGTGGTGGCCGCAATTCTTCCTGATGATTTGTAAGCAGGAAAGGACTTTTGACATGAAAGACAGCTTAAACAGCACAAGAATAGCAATAAACCAGCTGTAAAATGCTTAACATTGCCCTTGAACTAATGCAAATTGTTCCAAACAATTTTCTTTTATTTTTCATTCTTCTTTTTTTTTTTCCTTTTTGCAGTCCCTGGATGCCCTGCTGGGACATTTAAACAGTCACATGCTCACTATACAAAAGCCTATATAAGTGGGGAAATACAGTGTACTAATGTGTTTAGAATAAGGGAACCAAACAAGGTCCACAATTCAGATCTGCTGCCTTCCTTTCTTTTGTTCAAGAAAGTGTTCATTAATGACTAGCTTGTTTTGGATACTGACTGAGCTTCCAGACAGAAATGTTGAAGGGTAATTTATTGGCTTAAAATACTCAATTAAGCAATTGAGGAGATAGTTAACAAAGTACGTAGAAACTGAATATTCTGAAAGTAAATTAGTTGGGTCACTGAATATTCTAGGTGTTTAGAAAATGATGGTATTTACATTCTGAACTTCAGCAATATTAAAGAGCAACAACAAATGCTTATAGAAATTATATTTCAAGGGAGTGCTCTCTACCATAACTCCTCCCCACAGAAATTACACCACACAGATCCTACAGAATCCTTTAAAATCACCTTTAAAAACATTCTCCCCCCCCCCATGGTAGATTTTTCATTTCAAGCAGTAACACATATCCTTATCACCAGCAATTAGTTATAATCTTTTAAAAAATCCAATACAGAATAAAATATAACCATCTAGCAGTTAGAGTACTGTGATAGCTCTGTAAGGCAGGTATATCAGCTTTTACAAAAACACCAGTAGCTGGAAGTAGTTTGTTGTGTACATGTATTTACATTAAATACATTAAAATTCACTGTGATCAAAGGGCCAGAATCCCTGGAGGAACTTAGGCTTCTAGTATATCTGTTCTCTTGTTTCTATTTCTTCCAAACAATGGTTGTGGCCTTAGAACAACAACTTTATTTTCCCTCAAAATCTTTTTCATTCCTCAGATCACTGTATGAAGGATTCAAAGTAAGAAATGAAAAAACATAATGATAAAAGATACAGTATTTCAAAGAGCACTTAAGTACAGACTTAACTCAGATGGAAGAAAGTGGAGTTTAATCAGACATTTAAAGTCATATCACGTCCAAATCTACAGTCCTGATTGGAGAGTAGGGCATGCCTAACTCTTTACAAGGTTAGCAAAGGCTGTGGTGACAAATGGAAAGATAAATTAGATTTTTTAAAAAAGATTTTATTTACTTTTAGTTAGAGCTAAATTGGTTAGAAGATCTTAAATCTAAGTTTAAGTTGAGAAAAAAATTACATTCAAGATTTTATTCATAACTTAACACTGTATTTTAATTCATAGGAAACTGGGCTCAAGCAAGCCCAGGGACACAGGCACGTCTATGGCCCCTATATGTTATTCTTCTATGTTATTCTTC
The DNA here is from genome assembly GCF_011077185.1 of Oxyura jamaicensis. NCBI lineage: Eukaryota > Metazoa > Chordata > Aves > Anseriformes > Anatidae > Oxyura > Oxyura jamaicensis. The sequence goes on from NC_048896.1 coordinate 62,399,375, forward strand.
ATTTTCCCTAATTACCTTATTAATCAAATTAACTTCAGAATAGTTTGGTAAGAAACACCACTGTTTAACTTACAGGTGAAGAGCAGGAAGAGAGAGCTGTGCATCCATGGTCATAAATTCATGAGGTTTGTGACCAGCCTAGGATGTGACCTCAGGAATCCATGTTCCAGTATATAAAGCCATATTTCTTCTGATTTCATCCCCTGGGGATTTCCCTAACGATGACAGGATATGCACTTTTGCTAAATCTGTGTTGAGTGGGAACTTCTTTAGCTCTTATTTCTGGTGATGCTGTAACCACTCCCTTTCTATGCTAAGCGCTCAGGTCTTGGAATAGTTTTAACTAGCATTGTTTGAGGGCCTGAATGTAACCATTAAGTAAAGTATCTAAAATGTTTTTGACTCTCAAATATGATGTCAGTGAATACAGCTGATTAACATTTATGTTAAGACTCAGACTCAGTCATTTTTCTTTGATTCTAATGATCTTACACTCAGCAAAAACCTTCTATTGTTCTATTTTATGTAAAATGTCAATAACTTAAGAAAAGCTGCAAGCATTTTACTGACTTCCGTTGTTCTTACTTTGTTTCACTTTTTTCTCCCCGTGGATACGTTATGAAAGAACTATTAAATTTGCAAAGTTTTACAACACCTTGCCCAACTAGCAAAGAAAAGTCACTGCCTAGCTTTGTCTCTGTTTTCCTTAAGACTAATTTTTTCAAGTGTTAGAGGTTAATAACACTTATTTCATCCACTGCTTGGATCTAATAAAAGCAGTGGGGCATAACATTCTGTAAAACCAGGCAATAGAGGAAATAACACTAATGTTAACCTCTAACATAAATGTAGTGGTAATTACCCTGGTCTACTTTTAAAATGAATGCCTTTTGTAGTCTCCCAAGTGGCTTGGAAAAAAACTCCACTCTCTGTCTATGTTCTAGTTTCCCAGATCAAGAGCAATCTATGTTATCCATTCCTAGTTTTCACATACCCTTTTTATGCCATATTTCATCATAATAGACAAAGATGTCACACAAAAGATAGCCACACTGATACAGATATAAAGGGAACAGTGATAGCTACCTTTAACGTATGTATTTGAAATGCAGAGGCAGCTTCCTGCCAAAAGGCAACATTTCCCCTACTTTTCTTCTGCCTGAGATTCAAAGAAATTGGAGTAGCATACACTAAAAGGCAAATGATATATTTCAAATTCAGTCATAATGGCATAACTGAGAAGATTTCTTATTGTGACTCCTTAGATATATACTTTTATTTTATTAATTAAAAATAAAATAAAATTATATTTTAAATAATTTAAAAGCCGTATTGTATAGCTTTGGGGATAATCCATCAAGTGCATGAATACTCTTTGTCACCTAAAAGTCCCCGTTGATCCAAATGGGACAGCACTAGTCTTTGTGTGCTGATAGTACATATTGAAAGTAGAATTTCACCTATACTCATACATTTTTTCTCAGGATTAAACTTAATTTCCATGTGTCTTCATGCATGGTAGGAAAGACCCGAACACTTAGAGGTCTAAATCACTACATAATACCTTCTACCCTAAAATGGTCCTCACCTAATGGCATTAATTTTATAATAGATATATCAGAAACAACAAAAGGTTAGATGATGGTAATTTAAATGTTTCTAATTTAAATATTATGCAAGAAGATAAACAAAATGGAAATTATTAAGTATTATTCTTACACATTTTATTGGATGTGTTGATATGGACCATAGGACATTTTACACTTCCATGTTACATCTCTTCAAAAGACTTTATAAATATACTATCATTCAAACAATGCCTAACCTCTGGTTTCAGGAGCACAAGATCCAGTCACTACTATTAACTATTCCTATTATAATAATAGTTAGGCAGTCTGCACCAAGGACCTCACAAACAGAGCAGAATGTCAACTGGGCACTCAGATCTTTGCTCTCCTGTTGCTAGTCTTGGCATACATTAACATTAGCATAAATCAAACTTGGCAAAAAAAAGGTGGAATTCCGACTCCCTCTGCTTAGACCTGCAAAGCACAGAACTAGTCAGACATTTCAATTCTTTTCAGTGAAAATGTAGGTAAGATTAGATCTCTAAGGTTTAGCAAATTTCAAGGCAGAAAGAAAAACTTGTATTCTGTCCTGCTGTGTTACAGAGGCACAGCATCTCTGGGAGATCAGACTATGAGGCAGAACACAGGAGGGAGTTGAATAGTAATTTGCTTTGGTGGAGATTATTTTCAAGGTAACTGGCTATTTTGTTTCACCCTCACATTTGCCAAGGAGCGTCTAAGGAATGAAGCACACACATGCAACTGGATCAAGCACCATCTACTTTAAGGAATATACTTTAAGCAAAACACGCAGATTCAAATGATAAAGGTGTATGGGTGTGTTTACATAGCTACTATGCACATGCATGGACACACAACTGAAGTTATATAGGCAGTATACCATAGAGATACCCTCAGCTCATTTGCAGAGAGAGGTTCTATGAAGAAAGAACAGACAAATACTTGGCTGTAACAACAGTGTTGTAGCTTTCTGGGGCTCACCTAGAACTCTGGACCACAATTATAAAGAAATGCTCTCTTATCCCTCTCTCAGGCTTTGAACCATTTAATAATGTTCCAGTTCAGTTAAAGTGAAATGCTGTGACCACATATTGCAGTTTTCCAGAACAGTTACTGTACTGTATTTCATTTTCTCAAAATCCCTTACTAACTGTTAGGACCACCAGACACAAAAGTCCTGAATCTGGTGCCAAGTATTTACTCGGTAGATACAACATAATGACTGATGAAGATGATCAAGAGTGCTGCAGGAAGAAGACTTCCTAGCAATGTGCACCTTATTACTATAGGTATTAACCTGCAGAGTGGACAGCAAAAGTTGAGTGAAGGGTGATGCCGATTGTAAGCATATTGGCAAAGAATCTTTGTTCAAGTAAAATAAAGGAAAAACACAGAATGATGGGTGAAAGCAAAACCAACACAGAGTAGTGAGTAACTTCTGCAGAAAGGCCAAAACTTGGAATGGAAAATGAGAATGAAAAAGAATTTGAGGCACATACCCAACTTATCTGAGTGAGCTTGGATACACTGCATAAAGTCAAAATGGAGAAACCTGGATACCCATCCAACCCCCATGAGCTACCTGGTACAGAGGGAGGCTGAGCCTATTTGCTGTGCTGCCACACTAATAGTCTTCAGACGCATTACATTCACTGAATTCTTTTCTAATAAGGCAAGACAGCAGAGTTCTTTTCTCTTGACATTTATGAAGCCTGCAAAGTGGAAACAATCAGTACTTTGTCAACACCTGACATTTAGCCTGACCTTTTTTTCATAATTATATTAGAAGGCTAGACTGGACCCCAGAACATTTGGAAACCAGCTGGATTTATAAACAATAAAGCATACTTAAATCCGCTATACCGAACTGAGCCAGTACAAAGTGGATTCCTCAAACCTTAGCAGACATATTCACAAAATTGCAGCATTGTAAAGGAACTTTTAAAGGAAATGGACCCAAGCTCCATAAATATATAAGTTCAAACATCATCTTTCCATCATTGTCCTCACAGACTGACTTTCCTTCAAGACATACAATCGTAAAAGGGAAAGAAGAGTCTTCTGAAGACCTTTCCTGGATGCTAGGTCTCTCCCATGTAACACATGGATATGACTGCACGACAGACAAAAATAATTTCTAGTGATTGATTATTATGTTATTAATTTATATATTTTACTTATTTCATAACTTCATTGTATTTGCAGGTCTCCTGCAAAACATGCTCAAGTGGAAATATGCCCAATAGCTTCACTACATCCAGGAACTGATTACATCTTTTTGCAGAGAAACAATTCTTCACACCTTCATTACTCTGTTATAGGACATGTTTGGACACACCAATGCAGATATCATCCCTCCCTACGTCACAGACTTTTCACTGTCTTCCAAAAGCAGAACTGTAGTCTGATTATCTCAGTCCTCTACATCATTACCATTTACTTTGCCAAGAGCTATGTCTGTGGAATCTCATCTCTCCAGAACTTCCTTGTTAATTAGGGGACATTCTCCCCTGCCTTGTTAAAAAGGCATAGCCTGAAAGGAAGGAAGAGAAGATGTCCTATACTGGAAGCATGGGCTTCTGCCGAGCGTAGGAAAAGCTATGCCGCAAAGAAGTATTTGAACAAAATAATCTTTCTAATGCAAGAGAAACAATATTATTGTAGTCCAGCAGCTATGAAAGAAGGTGTTCTGCTGTACCTGCTGTGAACAAGGCCCCTGTTTTAATTATGTCTGAAGCTTGGTGGCAAATATCTGATCCCCAACTGAAGGAAAGAAAAGGAACCTTCTTTTTTTTTTTCCCATTCATTCTTTAGCTGATTATTCCAAGTCTTTGACACTTTGACCTTTTGTTCTTTATGAATGTGCCCTGGGTATACCTACAGGGTCAACTTAAACTGGCCAAGAGCAGTTAAATCTGGCTTTATACGATGCTTTAAACACTCTCCACAATACCCAGTGTCTCCCACCCTCCCTCCCTTCTTCCTCTCCTCTCCTCTAGCACTGAGGGACAGACCCCAGTCCTACCTGTTGGTGAGAGCCAGGGACTGGTGAGTATATTGAATATACAAAGGATTTCCTTCGTGACAAAACACAAGTACAAGCACTGCTGACTGCTATGAGACTTACTGCATACACGACAGCAGTGCTGGCTAGTCACTGATCCCAGAGATGAACTTTGCTGATGATCACAATAATAACAAGAACTTAGAGAGATACCAATATGAAATTGTTGGCCTCTTAGGAAGCCCTCTGTCCAAATGCAATCTGCAGCCAACTTTTGGGGACAGATGTCTCGTTAATGACTTCAGAAAGCACCACAGAGGGAATAAAAAGAAAGGAAAATTCAGGATAAGGTACTTCAGAAAACATTGTTTCAAAAGCCTAATTGCACTGAAAGGTTTTGATCCTAAACATCAATTGTGCATTATATATTTGACATTGCTCAGACAATTTCAGCTGCCCTAATTGAAGCTGAAAGGAGATACTCTGGCAAACTCTAGCCTAAGGATTCAAAGGCAGGCGTGTAGGAAAGATTAGCAGAACAGTTTTGCTACCAATATTAATGTTTTTCTGTGCATTAGATACACAGGGAGCCTTGGGAAACATTTCTAAACCAGCATCTGACTGGCATGCCCAGAATTAGGTCCAAAGAATAACCAGTTAATACTGCCCGTGAAGCTGTGGTAAGCAGCACCTATGTGGCAGGACTTCTCTTATACCTGTGTCCACAACAGAAAATACACCATGTTTCAGAACACACAAGCAGAAGTGCTAAGAATACGCATAAGGACTTTCAGGCCGAAAACCACTGCACTCACTCCTTTTCAGTTTCTATTCATGCTCCCTCCATTTTTTCTCGTATTTTCTCCCATGAGAAAATACCACTTTCCAGGTATTTCAGGCACCTTTAACGTCTACCACGTCCAGTGCATTCAGAGGAGCCATACGCTTCCACTAAACACTTCCACTCACAAATGTATTCAGAATAGAGTTGAGCAGTTGCAGCAACTCCCATGCTACTAATTGAATGCAATTAAGCTTTACTTTGCAAATAAACACCTATCCCCTACTCCGATAAGAGCCCTACAAATAAATAAATACATTAGTACATTAGGTTATGCACCAGTACACTCCAAAAGCAACTGCTCAGTGGGAGGAACCCATTACCATCCCAGTTGATGAACCACAGATACAGTAACTGACGTAACCCAAATGACCCAATTTCTCTCTCAGTCAGATAAAAGCGTTATACTGCTGAAAGCCTTGTGGGAAAGCCGAGATGGAAATTCAGAAACAATCCTATGACTGGTTACTGGCCTGTTCTGTAGCAGAAAAAAAAAGGGAATGCTAGGTTTGATTCATCAGCATTGCAAAGAACAGCCATATAACTCACTGTGAACAGCAAGCCTGTAAGAGACATCGAATGAAACTTTCTCTACAATAACCACAAACTAACTACCCCCTAAAAAAAAAAAAAAAAAAAAAAAAAAAAAGCTATGAAAGACTAGAAATTAGGAGAGACATGAAAGACATGAAAAAATGGTACTTAGTGAACAGATCGAGATTTACATTAAAATGGATGGAAATTGATGGAAATTGGATAGTTCTGCATGGAAAAATACTGAAATCACTAAGCAAGTACCAGTGACCCAGCCTCTAGTATGCAGCCTGTCCAAAGGAAACTAGCACTATGCCCAGGCTAGTCAGAAAGGGGATTTGAATCATTCTGTGTTTTAGCATTAAATAACTGTGACATTTTGTATTCAACAATTGAGGAAAATAATCTTCATTTTAAAACTGTTTATAATTTAAAAATGGGTTATTTAAAATTAAATTGTTGGCATTCAAATCTGTGGAAAAATATCTCAGTGCTGGGTTTTCATCTATCCTGTAAATCTATCTTCAACTGTCCTAAGCAAAGCTGTGTAATTCTACTGTCACTCATTTAGGAAGGTGGGACAGATCTATTACTGGACTCCCTCCCCAGAGGCCACTGCATATTGCCTTCTCTTCCGATCTGCTGTGGGATTTCTGGTGCATACCCTATGGGCAGATGTTCCAAGAGAATTACTGTATTTATTTAAACAAACTGCAATAATAATAATAAAAAAATCTGTTAAGGCAAGTAATGATGAAAAAAAGCCACAAGTTTTCTACATCTGTTTTAGTTACACATGGTAACCAGGGAGATGAAAATATCCACGGTCCTTGGTTCTGCTACTCATAACAAAGTGCTTCTGCTTTATACACTGAATGGTTTCATTTGATTTTTTTAAGAGACTGAAAATAAACATGATCTCTATGCACAGTTTCCTCTGTTTTCAGGAACTATGACCTCTGACTCCTGTAAATCTATTTAAAGCTAATGTCTAAAGTTGTGTTGTTCCAAGGATGTACAAAATATACCTAAGATTTATGTAACAATAAATCTTTTCTGGGCTTTCCTTTGTCAATTTTATTTCATTAACCAAAGCCAGTAACCAAAAGAGCTGCACATCCTCTGGAAGCTATCTAATGGGTTATTTATTTTTATTACAAACAAGTATTTGTTTGTATCCCATATTAATGTTGAAAGCAGGTGAAGACAGTTAGGATTTACTGTCACCCACATACACATGTGCAGTAGCATTACAAACAAGAGTTATTATTACAAAAACTTGCTTCATGCCATGATAGGCATTCATCTCTGAAAGCAGCCTCATTAAAATAATACATGAAGTGCGTGCTACTGCAGATAGCACTCTTGAAAACAATGTTTTCTGCCTTCTGGAAGTCATGGGAAACATTACTGTATTAACATTTTTAGATTCAGTTTTTGAGATCACCTTGATCCTTTTATTGTACCCTTAAAACCAATGTGGCTGCCTCCATCAGCCACAGCTTAACACCAATTTAAACTGTTTTAAAAATGCTTTTTTGTCAACAAGAATTATTGAACAAGAACTACCTCCAATGGCTTGGACACACCGTAAGTTCATGAAAAAAGCCTAACATAATCATCATAAATAGTAACAGAACTGCAGTTTCAGCCGCATTACTTCGTGCTGTATCACAATGTGATGGGAAGTAGTATTTACTTCCAGAAACAAATATTCTGAGAATCACACATGGGGTCAGAAGGAATGAGGCTGAGATACTTCTGTGCTTGTCTGCTTCCAAAGCAAGAGCTCCTAAGTCCATCCAGAATCACTGGTGACATGCTGAGCTAACTAGCACATTAACCTGCATGGCAAAAGCATACTGCATGGCAAGCAGGACAGGTTAGAGGGACATATTTGGTTATTTATACATATAGAAACTATTGCTTTAAACAGCTCACTTCCCAAAGATGAGGAAAAAAAAAGAAAAAGAAAAAAAGAAAAAAAAAAGAAAAAAAAAAAAAGCTAAAAAGCTAAACCGAGATGAGAACTTAAAAATGAAAGAACAAATGAACCAAGAACCATTTAGGAAAAAGTGTATCATATGGGAAAAGGCCACAAAACCATACCCAAAGAAAGACAGTATCTTGATTAAACCACCAGCTGGGTCAAAATTAAGACAATAATGGAGGAGAATGGATACAGTACCAAACTCATGGAAAAATGGCAGTCAGCAATCCATAGAAATCGGGAGTTACACACAGTACAGAAAACTGTCAAAGAAAGCTTAAAAATGAATGATAGCAGTGCTAAGGACAGCAAGCGTGCTTTTTTAATAAATCAGCCAAAACAACAAAATAAATCATCTTAGTATTGAGATCAGGGTCCACCATAGCTAGCAATGGTTAAAATGTTAATATCAAGGCAGAAACAGCAGAAGCCTCAAAGCTGGGAAAAAAAAAAAAAAAAAAAAAAAAAAGACATCACTGGATGAAGTTTAAGGTCAAGGAAGATGGTATCAGCTACCTATAACCACATTAAAACCAATTGACTCCTAGAAGAGTTGGCTGACTATACATCTGGCCCAATGAAGTAATTTTAATAAATCTTTTAATAATGGGGAAATTGAAGACAGGAAGAATGCTAACGATTTGCCAGCACCCACAAAGGGCAAGTTGGATGACCCAGGTAATTACAAGCTGGTTAGTGTAACATCTATTTTAGGAAAAATAATGGAAAACCAATAAGGGATTGAATTGATAAAGAACTCGCAGATACGAACATAATTACTGCCAGTTGGCACGTTTTACTGGAAAGCAGATCTTGTCAAATATATCTTATCCCATTCAATCTCTTCAGGAGATTATATATTTTATTAATGGAAGTAACTGCACAGATGCAATAATCTTGGACTTCTGTAAGACATGCTGTTCTGATTTCTTTAGCATTACCCAATGTCAATGAGACATATCAATGGATTAAGATGTAGCTTAAAATCATTTCTCAGTGAGGAATAACCATTGAATGGAAGATTCCTGAGGGAACTCTGACAAATTGGTATTAGGTGCAATGCCATTCAACATTTTCATTGGTGATCTATTAATATTAATTTCTACTGACCTCCACAGTGGGACTCTCACAGAGACATGTATATAGGCCACTACAGACCTGTACAGTGGGATGCTAGATCTTTAAAAGCAAGAATAGAAAGGGATTTAAGCATGAGTGTATGAATTTAAATTGGGCTTGATGTTTTAACAAATACAAAGAAAGAAATCTTAGATATATAAATGGAGAAGTATTGAGGAGAAGTGTGTTTTAACCTGTAGAGCTGACTGTAGAGCAAAATATTTGCTCACAGTTTTGATGTTCACTTTCTAAATAGAAGATAGGAAAACTGGAACAATTAAAGGGGGAAAGCTGCAAAAATGAAGGCTGGATAAAAATTCTTTACGTTGAGATGGGATACAATTAAAGATCTCACTTTCTTCATTTCAGCTGATAATACTTGAGCAGAATAATGATGTATAAATACCTTCATGGAGAGAAGAGAGAAAATACCAGACACTAAAGAATTATTAAATTTAGAAAAAAAAAAAAAAAAAATCAAGATCCAATGTCAAGAAACTGATGGTGGGCATATTTAAATTGAAATAAAGTATTTTAAGCTAATTATTTACTCCTGGAGGGGAGTAAAGGGGAAAGGGAAGGGATTCTCCATCTCTACATATTTTCTTATAAAAATTGGTCTTTTCCAGAAGATATGCTTTAGTCAAACATTACATTACTAATAGGGTTCAATGCAGAATCAACTATCAGAAGTTGACAGATAGTCTTGTGGTGCCTCTTGTCTTAAGCTATATAAGCCTATGAGTGAAGCAAAATTGTTTTTCCAAGCCAGTTAGGGGAAATATGTAAGGGACTTGAAAACTAGGTATAAACCTCATGTTGGCTCATCTCTGCATCACTGAGAGGTAGACACTAATTGCCATTGATGGTCTTTTTCTAAGGATGGTCTGGTGAAAAGCTCCTACAGTGCTATTCCTCAGAGCATGCTATGTCAGAACTTAATTCTGTGTAATTTTTAGATTCAACTTTCCCTAACTTGTACTGGGCAGGCACTAGACCCACTGAAGCCAATCATTTCAAACAAATCAGGGCTTGTAAATAGGGGTTTATTGTCTTTGATTAAGCTGTAGCCCCCTTTTCTTGACAACACCCCCTTTTAAGGCAGTTCTTATGTTCCTTTCTGCAAAGGGAATGGGCAAATGGCTGTGCTAGGTGCTACCACAGATTATATCACTTCCCAGAAGGACCTGCAGGACGTACTGCTGAATGGGTTGGTACCATACAAATATCCAGACATTGCCTCTCATAAGTGAAGGGGAAGAGTTTCATGTAAGATCTTGTCTTCAAGCAGGAAATGACAGAAGATAGGAGCTTAAAAAATAAAAAATAAAAAATAAAACACCTAAAACCATTTCAGTACCGTCTCGCAGTGCATCTAAGAGGACATTCCCAGCCTTTTCTTCCCACAACAAAAAAAGATTTTTTGTTTATTGTCATCAGGCAATGGATGTTCAGGAAGGAATTGTTCCTGCCTTACATATCTACCCATTTCAGATGAGATAAATAACATGGAATAACAAAAAGGGGTCTTTTAACGCGCAAGTTGCAGATGAAACAGCAACCTTAAAAAGACTCAAATATAAACATATAAGGCAAAACTCACAAGTCAACTCAGGCAGGCTGCTCTGTTCAGCAGGGACAGCATGAAAAAAAGATGGTGATAATATGAGAAGCAGATGGATTTGGGAATACTGAAGGAGCAGATGGGGAGAACCGGGAACAGGAAGTTTGATGTGGGAGGACAGCTAAGGAGGGCAGGCTGTTCTTAAACACAAAGCTATGAAAGTGGTGGCAAGCTGTTTAAACCTGACACTGTTAACAGATGAGGAGCCAGTAGAGAGATACAAAAGAGGGACACAACGCGATCAAGCTAAGCAAAAGCTCGACAGATGCATTTCATGTTCACTGGAAAGGGTTCTACTTGGTTTAGGGAAGCCAAAGCAGTGGATGGCGCACAGAGGCCATGTAAAAAGAGAATCTACGGGAACCAACATCTATGTGGATTAAAAAAAAATAAATCAGTTGGCTCACACTGCAAGAATTACTCATCGTCAGATTTGGGGACAGATGTTTAATTGATGGAAATCAGAGGAGCTTTATGAGTTTCAACGGAGCTATAGTAATTTACAATTACTGGTGGGTTTAGCCCTGTTTCTCATTAACTAACAACATATCATCAACAAATAGCACGCTTTGTATATTTGCAGCACTAAAGGACTATTATTTTTAGACTAACGAAGTTATTTTCTTTTCAAAATGAGCTAAGTTAGCTGATGTTTCCTCCCTTTCATAATTCTGGTGCTACCACTGATGGCCGTTTTCACTGGCTTTAGCTTAGTAAATATTTGATATTTTCTCAAGTATTATGTCATTTCTCAGTATACGGCTCACAATCTTGTTGCTTAAGTTTATGTGGCATGCATTAGTCAATTGGAGATTGACATATGAGTTTGATTTAGGTAAAAATAAGAACCAAAGAGAGGATGAAGAATTCAATTTATAACCACTAAGATTGCAAGGAAAATACAGCCGAGAACAATGTTGGCATTCCTCAAAATAGCAAATATAAGTGTGGTTGTGGTTAGGAGAGGGAAGTCAAAGGGGAGGATTTTCCAAAGTAATGGAATAGAAATTTTACAGTGGTTTGTTTGGTCCTTCTATTCAGAGAGTTTGTTAACTGCCTAAATGTACTTACAGAATTGTAAGTACAGTATTTGTATTCTGAATAACTGTTTTTGCCTGAGGACCTAAACTTATTTTATTAAGCAAATGAGCAAATAAGAAAGCAAACACATCTAGAAGATAAAAATTAATTCTAGCAGAATGTTTTCAAACTGTGAGGCTACATCGCATGACCACCTAAGACGCCTTGAAAAAAAAAAAAAAAAATCTGTATATTTTCTGCACTTGGGTTTGTTCTTTTAAAAAATTAAAAAATATGTATCTTTGATTCATTCTTCCAATCTCTGCATTAGCAGGGAGAATTTTACTATATTTAAAGGTTTTCATAATTGAAAAAAAAAAAAGGCTTCACCAAAAACTACTGCCTGAAATTTCTCCAAAGTCGGCCTAAGATAACTCTTCATTTGTACACTCAAACCACAGACGTGCATGTATGAAAGACTAAATTCTCATCTGTGTCCAGCAGTAATTTTTAAAAGGAAAACAGAGATCAGGAATAAGGAGACAGCTGCCTAGAAAATTGACATTTTTTGCTTCTCTCCTAAACTATGATACGGGGAGTTTGTTCATTTCTTTTCTCTCCCCCACTTTCCCTCACTGGTCTTAATTCTTACTCTGTATCTCTGTATGTTGTACAGACATACCATCTAAAAAATACCATTTTTTGCCATAGTCTCATCTAAAAATACAGATTTTAGATCGAGAATAACCTCGTTATCCTCACCCTTACCTGTGTAACCAGATCACGTAATTTTTTTCCACCTTTTTCCTGGTATTTTTATTCCATCTCTTTTAAATTTTATGTCAAGTCTACTACTGTCTTATTTCTTCCCAATATGCAAAATACAGCTGAAGTCTCTTTGACTGTGGTGGGTTAACAGAGGTTGGCAGCTAAATATGACAGCCACTCACTCCCCACCCAGTGAGATGGGGAAAAGAATTGGAAGGGCAAAAGTGAGAAAACTCATGGCTTGAGATAAAGACAGTTTAATAAGTAAAAGAGAAAAAGGACAAAACAAAACAATGTAAATAAGTGATGCAAAAAAAAACATCATTTACCACCAGACAAATGATGCCCGGCCAGTCCCTAAGCAACAGCAGCTCCTAGCAAACAACCCCTCTCTCCATCCCCCCCAGATTTATTGCTGAGCACTATGTTACATGGTATGGGCTATTCCTTTGGTCAGTTGGGGTCAGTTGTCTCTGCTGTATTCCCTTCCAGGATCTTGTCCATCCCCAGCCTACTCGTTGTGGGTGGGGGCAGAGTGAGAAACAAAGAAAGCTCTGATGATATATAAGCATTGTTCAGCAACAGCCAAAATATTGGTGTGTTATCAACACAGTTTTTTTCACAAATCCGAATCATAGCACCATACAAGCTGCTCTGAAGATAGTTAACTATCACAGCCAAGAACAGTCATTGACTCATCAGTTTTGACCTTATCAACCTTCACTTTCAGAGCCCTTTTTAATCATCAGTTGCAAACTTAAATTTTAGTTCCTTGTCATCAGTTATATAGTACTATCTTTTTGACTCACCTTGTCAAGCTTTGTGCTACCCTCCACATTTCTAATGTTCAATTTTGTCTACTGATCTTTCTGTCATTTACAAATCAGTTCTATTATCTGTTTTGCAAGTATCTTCTTTGGATAGAATGAGGTCCCAAAGCCTTGTGTGTGTTTCTTTCTCTACTGATATTTAATACCATCTTAAAAGCCCACCTCCTCCATGTTGCTCATCATTGATTGAGGTTAGTTGTATAAAAATCACTGGATTTGTTAATCTCTAATCTCTGTTTAATTTCTGTTCTTTTACAAAACCTTAGTAGATGCATTTGAGAAGACACATGAATGGGCGCTACATAATCATTAATAAAATGAAAATAAAGAACATCACACCCCACACATACACAGATATTTATTGCTAACAATGATGATGATTATGACAGTGTTCAGTTAAAATCCCAATGGTAAATTTATAGCTCCTTAAATTTTTCAGATCTCACAGACACAATTTTTATTTAGGTCTAAAACTAAGCCAAATGATTCACTCCCCCAAATTTGTTACTGGTAACTAACCATATACCCACGGTTACATAGTCAAATAGAAGTGCTCAGAAGGATCTTTTAAAAAGACAGTTCATTTTGAAAGAGAAACAAAGGGTTACTGATTAGCAACAGAGCAGCAACTCTGGTCAGGAAATGTCTTAAAGTATTAAAAATCAAATACACCTAGACGAATATAAAATAACACATCTGCTCAAGCCATTATAAAGTCATAGAAATACATTTGTATTGGGCACTTACAGTTTCCTGCTTGTCTTTGTCCTGTTCCCCACTGATTCCATAATGTATTGGCATTGCTGAACAAGCTCTTGGGAAGTACAATTAAACAGAGTTTCAGAAGCTAAAGAGGAGGAATACAAAGAGAGCATGATTTAGTTTGCAGTAATGGCAATAAACAAAACAAGAAAAATACTTAGTGAAAGAAGTGTTTTTCTACGGAAATTCTAGCCGTGGTCATTTTGATTCTAGCAAAGAATGTCAATATTGAAGTAGTTCAACTTAGTGGAAACATTTAATTCTCATGAGTGCAGCATTCTGAGAGATCTAGAATGTCCAAGCTAATATCGCAGGTCAAATTAAATAAATCAGAGCGGCAGCATTGTAGGGGTTTAATTTTATAATCTACATATAAGTTTAAAGTACTGCAATAGTCTTTCCCTCATTTATTTATGCCTGTACCAACATTCATCCATTTAGCAACTCATAATGTAATCAAGTTAGGAAAACAAAGCCCTGCATGCTACAAGTTTTCATTATACGGCTCAGGATTACATTCGGCCTTTGTATTTCTAAATACTACCCTATTTGGGGTACCCGAACAGATCTGTTATAGCAGCAATGGCCTTCTCTCAGTTGGTGGGAAATTAGAGATTTATCTATGTGCTTAAAGGCAGTTAAAAGAAAGTTGGCCAATCGTTTGTGGTAAGAACAATGTAGCAGGGAGAAGATGCCAGCAGAACAGGAAGCAAGACCACAGATGCACACATGGATATGTGTGCTGAGTATGAAGCTAGCTGCAGACTGCTTAGTATGACTGATTTCTGGGGATACAGAGCTGCTATGACAAGGTGTCCTTTCCTGGTGACATTCAGTCTGTGCTGCCACATTTTTACCTCAACCCTGCTGATTCCAAATCCAAAGAGATAATGCAGGACTGACTGTGTTCAATCAACAGAAACTTGAACATAATTCATAGATAAAATGCAAATAGAATTGGATGTAATGGAAGAATACATGAAAGTGAAAATTCTTAATATTCTTAGTATTGAGAAGCTGGGATAGCACTCTGAACATGAAAGAAGTGACCAGGTTATAAAAATTAACACCAACAAGACAGTTTAAAAACAAAAACAAAAAACAGTTTAGGGCATATTTAAGGCCAGACAGCTAGAGATTCATGCTAACTACTACATAGTTGGTTTGTCCCATGGCAATCCCTTCGGTTTCTATTGCCAAAGTCTAGATGCCCCATCAGGTGCGACCTGTCCTGGAATACTACTATCTCCCTCCATTTCCAACATTTTACAAACAAGTCAGCAACAACAAATCCCCATAAATTTCATTTCTATAGAACTCACAAAGGCTAGAGATTATGCTATGAGACGATAGCCACTGATGCAAAAACACTTCTTCAAATAAACTGTCAGATTTATTTCAGACATTTAGAGTTGGCAACCCATCTCTTGCTAGACTCTTTTCCAATTCCATAAACTTGGAATTATTTCTGACTTTATGCTCTCTTGAAATTTTGGCATTTTGATGTATACATCATGGGATTTTTTTCTATTCTTTCCCATGCTGATTATTGACTCATATTGCCTGAATTTTTGCTACAGCACTTACATTTGAACAACAGTCATAACCTAAGAATAGGTGCAGAAGTTACCTTTTCCTACATCTTCCTAGAGATTTGGGCTAGAACTGCCAATAATTCAACTCCTTCCTTCTTCCCAACCCTATTTATCTGCCATCCTATGACTTCTCTTATTAATAAAGGGGTTCTTCCTCACCAGCATCCTTGGGAAGCAGTATTCCTGCATGCTAGAAATGCAAAATTATCTGAAAAAAAGTGTATTAATATTTTGCACTACCACCTGACCACTTTTATACAGCCTTTCTGGGAGAGATGAAGGTAAGTTTCTGCATGACCTAAATGCTCCAGAGATAAATTGAAAGTTAACGGCAAGATACCATGTCTAGAATACTCTTTTTTGTGAAGTGCAATTTTAATTTCCTGATCACTTTCCTCAGTCTCATATAATGCAACAGAGTCAGTTTTTCATAGCTCAACTAGGTATAATCAGTCAGGATTTACTCTATGTTTCTCTTATGCTGTAGTCTATCTGTTTCAGCAAATAAACTCATCACCATCCAACACTAGCAGCATTTAAAACGTCTTTTGCAGCAGCTCACTACAAAAACATTTGGGCAGTAGACTTTATTCCTGGAGTTCATATCAGAAATCAGTCTCTTCTTCTGTGTTCATAGTACTTTACACATTCTCCCATAAGAATGAAAGGCTAGCAACAGTTGTAAACACTGTGATAAGGTAGATAATAGTATTTTCAGACAGTTTCACAGATTTGGGGAGGACTTCTTTGCCTTTTTTATATATCTTTTTAAATCTCTCTTTTTTCATGTAAGTTAATAGGTATCAGACCTTCCCCATCTCATGTGAACAAGGATGCATATAGGTTCTATAACACTCTAAGAAGCAAAACATAGGAAGGCGTAGCGGCAGGTAGAAAATGGATCAAGGAAGAAGCTGGCGTTGCCCACCTGTGTGATACAGTCTGTGTGTCTTACATCTCAAAGACTGCACAGCTAGATAGTTAATGTGCATTAACATTCACTCTGCTCAAAAAATGCATGGTTTTTAGGGTGAGGACATTGGTTGCTGGAAAAATGCATGCTTTGGAGGGTAAAGACATTAACTTCCTTTTTATATTTGCTATTGTAATTATACTGTCCTGATTTCAAATTAAAGACACAATAGCTTTTGCTATTCCACTATGTAATTATAGATTTCTGTAAGCATTCTTTCCTTTGGTGGTTTGCTCTGCACACACTTTTTTCAAAATACATAAAGCAATCAAAATAAATTCTGAATCAAAACAGGGAGAAAACAAATGGTGTCTCAAATATTCCTTTAAAAAATAGCTCTGTGCATCATCCGCAGGCACTTTTGTCATCTGTTGCTATAATAACCACTTTGATTACACGAACACTCACCAAACTGTGCTTGGCTGGCTATTGGGCACTTCCCAGCAGCTAAATGAATAGCTCTAAAGTACTGCTCATTTCCAACTCAATACCAGATTTTGTCCTATCATATCAACAGCCATGCAGCCAAGAAACCGAGCTTTCTTGCACATGGTCTCCATGGTGTTTATGTGTTTCTTCCCTAAACAGACAGATGCAGATTAAGCAATGCATGTCAATCTCATTATGAGACTGTGAAATGTGCAGAAAGTTTGTTACACACTCATGCAATCATACACATTGTGAACATCCTGTTTATTTGGACTGTTCTCTGATGATTGGCTGTGGTGTTTCAGCACATTACTGACAGCTGGGAATGGCTCCAATGGAACATGCTTTTCCTATGACAAAGATCCAGAGAGCAGCAGTAACAGTAACATGTGTCTGCCCATTATTTCAGCCATAAGGGGGAAAAAAAAAAAAAAAAAAAAAAAAAAAAGGAAAAAAGAAATGGTTGCAGTCCCTCCAAATGAATAGCACATTGGTTGTCTGAGTTGTACTTGAGCACCACTAGACAGGCCCTCGACGACCTTTGGAGGCCATCTGAGATAATAAATCCTCGGACCCCCAGTTCCGGAATGCTTTGGGCAAGGTCAGGATGGCAAATTTCCCACTTCCACAATATCAGATGTTACGGTAATTCCTTTTAGCTAATGTGTAAGAGCAAAGGAATGTCTTCAAACCTCATCTAGGCCCTGTGGAATCTGTTGAAAATGCATGACAGCTGCGGGCTTTGGCTGGGGTCTGCCTGTGAATATATGAGATTTGGAAGCCTTTCAGACAAGGAAAGGAGGGAATGACTGTACATTCAATGTGTACCATTGGTCTCCCGCCCTCCCTTCCCAGCCCCATTTCACACAGCATAGCTGTATCACAGCTCTATGGCCATGGCTGTCATGCATTCTTTACAACTCAGTGTTGCGGCTAACGTCCAGCACAGAAAAATACAGATGTGCACGTGCATACACCTACACACACAAAGAAAGGGGAAAAGAAAAAGAAAGAACAATTCCTCTAAGGTCTGAGAACAGGAAATCGCAAAGTTCATTCATTTTTTATAAAATGGCAGACAGCAGAAGTAAGCGACTTCGCTGTGTCTGGATGCCCAAGATGAGGAATCCCACATGGATTCACTTGTTACCTGTTCTCCAGAACACAAATAAGACACCGGCTCATGCTAAAGATCACGGCCCCCTCTGACATTCTTACTTGCAAGAAAAAGTTCAGGGCCTCTTACACACCTATTTTCACATCACTAAGAGTGGGTATATTTATCTCCTTTGCAGTCTTGTGCTTTCCAAGGACTTCATAGGCTTGGCTTCTCTGATTTGATCCTCAGAATATGTGGGAAACCCTACTTTCTGTGTGCATAAATTGCCAAGATACAAGGCAAAGAAGGATCCAAAAATTGCTTTAGAGATCTACCTCCACTATACATAACTTTTTCAGTGTAGTAAACAGCCCAGACTAACACAGGCTTTTGAATGTTTCTGAACCTCAATGGCGTGAGAAAGCTCCTAGCACATGGGTCTTCTTCAATTACTGTTAGTACTCCACACGGTGTTTCATAAACTTTATTATATTGCATTCTACCATGGAGCCACCTGCATATATAGTGCATCCATCTTTTACACTGAAATTAGCAAGACCCTGTTTTATGAGCCACTACATTTTTTTCAGTAGTAGCAGTATAAAATGAAGTAAAAGAACAGATTCAGCAATATCTGAATGCAATGCACTTGATGGTGAGAGACTAGGAGCAAGTGCTTTCCCCGGTTTCCAAAAGGGATCTTTTGTTGTCAGAAGAATCCAAAGAGATCTTTGTTTCCAAAAGCAGCATTGAAAGGACTGGTTAGAGAACCTGAAAGCAGATCTCAATATATGTGTGGGCCTGTCATACATGCCATGTAGCAAAGAGGGAAGAGCAACTGGGAAATTAGAAATACATTAATTTTAAAGACTCAAGTTGCACAATTGTGGCTTCTTGCAAGCAGTTGAAAACTACAGTAAGTCTAAATTTATCAGCAAAGACTGTTAACAAGAGGTAATGGTGTCTGGTAAAATCTAAACATACTGAAAACTTTTCCCATTTTTGTCAAAGGGAGGAGGGCTAGAGCGGTTGTAATTTATCCCAGTTTTTCACGGGAGTAGAAGAGAAGCCAATTTCATTGATCATTTTAATGTAAAGGCAGTTGAAAGGACTGATTTAAGCAGAAAGACAGAAGAAAATTAATGTTTTGTCTACTTTAGAATGCCGGTCCTGAATTAGAGAACTGTAGCTGCTTTGTTCTACCATATATCTAACAAATATCTATCTACATGCATGTAGCTCTATAAAATGTGTTTTAAATGAAGGACAGTATAATTATCAAACACTGAAAAACAATGTCCTATTTGATACCACAAAACATTTCAAATCCCCCCACACACACATACTTGGAGGATTACAACCAGTATCTACAGATGTAACCCGTTCAGGTTTATAGAAGTCTGCACCTGCAAAAATAGAATTATCTTTATTCTTGCACTGATCCCCGTGTTAAACATCACCTCAAAGAACTCCACTCTCTAGCACTCTGCAGAAGGAAACTCCCTGCTGGATGATCACTACTGCTTTCTAATTCATCCAAATATGTATGAGGCCCATTTTGCACTACATTTTAGCTAAGTGAATATTAATAGTCATTCCTGTCTCTTTCCTCTGCTCATGATTTTCAGAGCAAACAATATATTTTGGGACAAATTAATTGTTCATTTATTAACCTGCCTTTCCTCAGCTGAGGATGCCTGGTCTCACCTCATGCCACCTTGGATAATGCTTGACCTCCATTGCAAACATGTTCTGGTTTTGATTCAGAGTCATTGTAAAGGATTCTGTATGTTGCAGTGCTGGAGAGTACAGACACAAACAGTTGTTTTATCCAAGCATACAAAAAATATCACAGTACAATACTGTCTTGAACACACAGGTGTCAGTATAAATTGTATACTGTCCTAAATGCTTTAATATTTAATATTTGTATATATATATTTGTATATATATACTCAAATATACATAGTCGTATACTCAAACATATAGAATTGTATACTGCTCTGGTAGGTAAGACACACTTTCAGATTTGTACTCATAGGTATGTAGAATCAGAATAATCAAGGGTGGAAAACACCTCCAAGATCATATGGTCCAGCCGCCCCCTAACCACCACTATCAGCCACTAAAAAGTGTCCTTAAGAGCCAAGTCCAACCTTTCCTTAAACACCCCCAGGAACAGTGACTCCACCACCTCCCAGGACAACCCATTCCAATGCCTGACTGCTCTTTCTGAGATGAAATTTATCCTAATTTCCAAGCTGAACCTCCCCTGGCACAACTTGAGGCCCTTCCCTCTCGTCTCCCTCTAGTTATCTGTGAGAAGAAGCTGACCCATAGCTAACCACAACTTCCTTTCAGGTTGTTGTAGAGAGCAATAAGGTCTCCCCTGGGCTTCCTCTTCTCCAGACTAAATATAACTGTATATAGAGAGAGAAGTTCCTGTACTTATACAGGAGTTCCTAAAGGAGGGGCCCATAACCTGAGTGTTGACCCATAGCATTGCAAACCAGACAACCAAGTGGTCTCTTGGAATATGTTTCAGACATGTCTTAGATTTTCTTTGCCAACATCAGATCATATCTGAAAGTCAGTTCTCAAGACACAGTGTCATCGCACAGGTAAAGGAGTTAAGAGGAGAATCCTGTGGTTTTGCATTAGGAAAGAATTTTGTGAAGGACCGTTTGCACAGCACTTATTTCAAAACACTGAGTAACACAAATGATGGGAAAGCAAATGGAAATATAGCATGCCAGGAAAGGAGATACTTCATACATTGGTATGAGACTTTGCTCAATGATCCTCCACCACTGTCTCTCCCCTTCCCAACACATCTGGTTCAGAGGACGGACAAAGACAAGTCATTTAGTGTCTTCTCTGATTTTGTTAGTTTCTCCTTCTTTGAATGAGTACTGTAAAGTGACATGAGTTCATATACAAATTGCTTACATGTTGATTTTGCCAGCAAACGCTTAGTCAGGGAGCCACAGACACATAGTATTTCTTAATCTATTCCCAGATTTTCTTCTTTTAACTGTGCACAGAAAACTGATCAGATCATCAAGCTGGAAAGTTCTTATCACTCAACCAGACGGAATTTTCTCTGGAAAGACAGAGAAATGAGTAGCTTTGAACCTATCCCAAAGATAAAAAGGGAAAAAAATAATAATTAAAAAAATAATAATCATAGGTCACTGAATAAAAGAAGTCTCTTCATTCAGTGATCAATAGGTCTAATGCACATCTGCCAAGGGAACATCAGCAATAAAATACATTTTGCAATTGCTATAATCAACATGAATCAACCACACTGATTTATTTTCTGAAGCAGCAATATTTCAGAGCTGATGTAATCTTAAAAAACAAAGTCTAATTGTTCGTTTGTCATGCCCCTGGATATAGAAGTCCTCCAATCATCAGCACAGGAGAAAGAAAAAAGAAATGTGTGAATAACTGGTATAGCACCAGTCATTTGAACTTCCACTTGCTTTTCCCAGTTTTCCTGGGAACACGTATCAACAGACCAGTTTTTGCTTTACCAGGATAGAGTCCTTTATATGCAATCCTTATAAAATATTACAGCAGTCTAAGAAATGAACCAGAGCATTATCCTAACACTACTGTAATGGTTGGTGTCTTTAATGCAGATTATCGTACCACATTGTTTTTAAGAAAAAGGGAATGACAGTACACTAAATCAAGTACAATTCTCTTTTTAGTGTGAAAAACTAGCCACACCTTATTAATAGACAAATTCTCCACAGATATTATTAGTCTGTCTACTGCATTAGACATGGTTTGTAATCCTGACTCTGTTTAATTGAGAGTTTTACCCTTGATTTCAGAGGGATTTTACCTACTGCCTCTGCTTTTATGCAAACTTCCTGACCCCTGGTAAAGTGCACGAAGAGCCTAAAGCAAAGGAAGAGCTCAGTTTTGAACACGCTATCAAGCTTCAAAACAATCTTTCTAAAATTACAGCTACTGGAAGCCTTCTTTTCACAAGTCTATGGACATGCTAATTTTTTTCCTTAGTAAATTATCAGACAATCCCTCTCAGTCACAGCTGATTTGCTTCCATATTCAAGAATTTTCAACAGAGCTTAATCAATTCAGCAAAAGAGAAGTTGCATTAAAAATACACAGAATTCATGAGGATAAACTTTCTTTATCAAATAGCAGAGGATTTCTTGTGTGATCAGTGACTCTTTCAATTATATCACTGGGGCAGATTAAGTACACTAACTCAACAATAAAAATATAGAATAAATGCACAGAGTTACCTTTGTGTCAGGGAAATTCACCTAGAGTTACACAACTGTCAAAGAAATTAGAATTTCACTCATTCTTTAGATTATAACATTTCAGTAATGTGTTTGCAATGTGATAACAACACTGTTTCAGAGCATCCACTTTTAAGAACATGATAAATAGTAGATCCCACTTCTGTCCATTTTTTCAAACAATGCAGAGCAGAATTCAACTTGCATGTTAATACATAATAAAGACGGTAAAAAGAAAAAGAAAAAAAAAAAAAAAGAAAAAGAAAGAAAACAGCTACCAAAAAAAAATGTAAAACACCAATATGGGCATACATATTCAACCTGAATGCCAGAGAAGCTGCAAAGTGCTTCACCACAGCAGCCATTCCCCTCTACATAAGATTATTTTCCAACGCTGGTCTACACAGGAAACTTGCACATGTTTAAAAGGTAAAGAGAGTATAGAATCCTCTGCTAGGAAATATTTGCTGAATGTCAGGTAATGCCAATACTGAAGAGACGCGTTCTGCCAAGAAGACTTCCAAGGTTTTTTTCAGTATTCATCTTCCAGTCTACATTTAGATAGAAAAAAATCTCTTTCTAATGCGTAAGTAGAATGAAACTGTAGCAGCCTTTCCAAACTTCTAATTGTATAAATAGTCATGATTCCAAACTGCATGTAATAATTAAAGTAGCATGTTCTACTTCAGGAAAATCCATTTTTTATATTGGACATCACCCTTAGTTACACCGAGTGGAAGAACATTTGTGCTTTCTGTTACACATGCTTTTCATTTGGTATCTAAAAGTGATACTGCCATATGATATGTAAGCAAAACAGCAAGTGGGTGGAAAAAGTACTTCGGAGACTAACATTTAAATTCTTCAGGGCCTGCTCCTAGCACAACAGATACACTTTCAATCAGTTTATCCCAATGCTGACCTGAGAAGATTGTCTTGTTCTGTCAGTTCCTAGGACCTGTCCCCATACCCAAGAGCTGCTCTGAGAGCTCCTTGCCCAGCACAAGCAGCCCCACATCCCTTTACTTACTTCCAATGACCCAAGGACTCCATCTTCTGCTGAACACCTTAATTTGCCCACACTGAGCAAGTCTGCACTGAGTAGACAAGGTCAAGCATACCAACACCATCTCTCAGCTTACCTGTGATATGGCACAGAAAGACTAAGAGTGGCACCAGGCCGAGAGGTCTATGCTTAACAGGACCTCCTCACACAGAATCCACAGCTTCCCTTGACACCAAGTTTCCCAGGGGACAAATTCTCACTTCCACTTGCTTTAACTCAGGAAATTTTGAGTAAAGACTGACATAAACTTTTTTTTTCCTAACACTTGTCTCACTGAACTGACTTGTTCTAAAACTAAGCAACACTACCAACAGCATATATACATTCTTGTCTCTACAGATCTAGCCGTGCATCTGACTTTAGACAGACTTGTTTACATAACCTACCATTTTTTCAGTAGAAGGAGCTAAGTAAAGTAAAATTTACATTACATTGTACCAAATGCATTACTGTTAACAAACACAGTATCTTGGGACATAAACTATCAGAGGCTTATAAAAGAGTATTTAAAAGATGTGGCTTGGAAAATACAGAAATACAGAACAGGAAGAAAAAAATATCCACAGTAATCCCAAAATAAACATGGCAGCAACGTTTGCAAATTGGAGGCAATTTGCAAAAGGCAAACTTCCTTAGGTAAAAGTACTTATTATTCAGGACGACTTAGGTTTCCAGTAAGCAGTTCTTCTGAGATCTGCTTTTATAATCATTCCTGTCTCAAAAAGAAATATTATATTTCTAACAAACCTGTATCAGCAAAATCATGTCGTCTACAAAGTCTGACCGATTAGCTGGCAGGCTGTAATCTGCATATTCGCTGTTTTCAATTGCATTGTGTCATTTGGGCCTTCTTCATTTGCAGGGGACACAAACAAGAAAAGTTTTGATGTATGTTAATTGATGTTTGTCCAAGCATTATGAAGCAATAATCCACAGGAGCCACATAAGTTTTAACAAGGCAAAGTGAAGTGAACAATCAATGTTTTCAGTAGATTACTGCAAGTCAAAACCAACCAAACCCCACCAAAACCAACTTAGAGCTTGTCTTCTTGCCACAATGATTCTACAAATACAGCATTAATAACGCTTCATATTACTCCTCTCTATTATGTAGCCCTGTACACTGGAACCAGCACACAGAGCCCATAATGCAAGTCTCCATAAGACTAAAGCGTGTTTCATGGCCATCTTATCAGCTGGTTTGTACCAGTTAGCTTTAAGTTGGGAATGAACAAAACTTTTTGGAATTGTTCTTTTGGACTGAAGTGTTTTTGTAGAATATGAGGGAAAAATCAACCTCCCATGATGAGGCTGTGCAAATTCTTTTGATTGCATAACAGAAAGTCATTAGTACAAGTGTATCTTTTCCTTTTCTAAACAGGGCATGACGTACTGACAGTTCAACAGAAATTTATTTTAATCTTCTCTTCCTCTCCCTCATGGCACAGTGAATTTTCAGATCAAACACTATTGTGAAATCACAGACAAGAACATGAGAAACCTAACTGACAAAAATCTGCGTATGGCCCTTTTTTAAATCAATTTATGTGCCAATGCTTTACCTTTTTTCTGTAACGTCGCCATTTTTAGTCATAAGATCATAATTTCAAAAGAAAAAGGTAAGCCCAACAGTTATTCATATAGTCTTGCAGCAGGTGAAAGAAATTATTAAATTATTCTTAATGACAGAGCAATTAGGATCAGACCTCATTAAACTCAGCTGTATTTGGTCTGATATTATCAGACAACTAATACCCCAGAATTACATCCTCGTATTTTAAAGGACTCCAGTTGTGCCAGAGTAGGATAAGGCAAAAAAATTATCTTTGTTCCTCAAGACCAGCACCCTCATTTATGCTGTGCCTCACATTCTCTCAGAAAAGCAAACCACACAGTGCCTGACAAGATTCAAAATACGTCTACCTTAACACTGCTATATCCAAGATGGTTTCACATCAGAAGAGGCTGGTAAGAAGAGAAAATATTCTTTATTGTTCCAGGTGTTATTACTGCAAAAATAGGGGCAACAAATGCCAGAAAGTTGATGATGTATTTCAGCTGTTCAGCTACTGTATTTCAGTAGCTCTGCCAGAAGCTGCCCCTACACATCTCAGCCTGATCAGAAGCACTGGGACACTTCATTGTGCTGCTCACACAAAGCCACAGGGGTCTTTTCAACAACCCACTACTCAATAGGCAGAGTAATTCATTCATTTCATTCATGGTCCTCCTCTGGTGCAAATCAGACACACACACACACACACACACACACACACACACTCTCAAAAAAAAAAAAAAAAAAAAAGTAGTCTAGATATATTTTAGTTCTCAGTCTTGATTTTTTTTTCACAACCAACGGGAGGAAAAAAAAAAAAAAAAAAGACAAGTTTAGAACAGCATCTCTATCTAGTCTTTCAGTCTTCCTTTTTTGGATTTAAGTAGGAAATCTCAGGGAAAGCAGATAAATAAAATAAATGAAGTATGCTACATTTTGAACCCATACATTTGGTGACATTTCATTTTAACTCAAGTGACAGCAAGGCTGTGTTTGGCACTCTTCTCTGAGACTCACGAAGCACAGATAAACCACAGGTTCAGAGAACTGCTAAATAATGCTAAAAGTTAAAAGTAAGAAAGATCTGCTAGACTGTTCAGTCCTACCAGTATCCGTGGTCTGTGTATTGGGGCATGCTTTCCTTACTGGTACTGATAAAGGGTACAAAAAGTAACATTTTTTGTCATTTCCTTGGGTATTTACTCTTTAATAAGAGACAGCTTAGCATTAACATACAATAACCCTTTAGAAGTTATTGAGGATGAAACTAACATGCCACAAAAAGAATTTAAGAGTTTTCTACATAAGTTAATCTTTTAAATGTAGTAAAAAAATGGTAAACTTCTATTTTTTCATGCTTCTAAAAATAGACCCTATATCAGCAATAAGAGTCTTTACTCAGTTGTAAGAAGGTTCAGAGACTTTACATAAAGATTATCAAATCTAAAGGCTTTCCCTACATATGCTCACAATGGTACAGCACTTATTTCACAGCATTATAAGCAAGTAATCTTCTCAGTTACCAGGGATAGAGGGAGTTTGTGGGTTTGGCATGCAGCCGAACAGGATATGAACTGCAATGCAACAACAGGCAAATAAGCAGCATTCTCCTTGCAAAATTCTTTAGTTCCTGAAGCTAGACCTCATAGCCCCAGAGACTCCCAACACTTTCATACAGGCATTTTGGAGTTAATAAGATACTTCTGGTTTGATGAGTCTGCAGACATAAAAAAAAAAAAAAAAAAAAAAAAGCTCTCCATGAAGGCTCATCTCCTGTCACAGATACGTTATGACAGATCCCAAAACACCATCGCTGTAACCAGCACTCTGAAAGGCTGCTCACCACCGGTCCCCTACTTCACAGTTAACCCTATTTGACTACACATGGGAAAAAAGGAAAAAGACAGAACTCCATGCTTTTACTGAAAAATAATAAAAACTCTGATCAAAACAAAAATTAAAATCCATTTCAACCAGCAAAAGAGTTTTAGTGGGGAAAAAAAAGGCTGATCCATAGCTAAATACTCTGTTAGAGAACTGGAGAGTGTAGCTGGTCTGAAGCATGCATACCCTGCTCCGCTGCCTGCTAAGTAAAAATTATGTTTACACGTACAGACAATGAACTCTGCACATAGAGTTCAGACCTTGGGCTTTCAATCCTGCCATCACAAGGCCTCCAGATCCCAGCTAGAGAAGTGACAGGTTTAGATGCATGAAGTAACAGGCTGTTACCACAGAGGACCAGCTGTCAGACTAATCATATTCACGAGAGCCTACAGCTCTTATCCTTAATTGTTGTTTTAGGTAACGGAATAAAATAAATTCTGTCCTTCTCTTATTGGGTATTCACAACAAAAAGCAAATGCTACAAATACTTACCTATCTATTGAAAGTTTGGCAGGTAAGTTCTAAAGGGTTCAGTTTTGTTTCATATTTTTATTGTATTACACTTACACTTCACATGGCATCTCACAACAACGTTTCAATGCAAAAAAAAAAAAAAAAAAAAAGAAAAAAAATATTTATTAAAAAAAAAAATTTTGGTGCACATTAATAAAACTGAATATGTGCTGCAGTGCTGACAAGACGCAGTAGTCCTTTACTCAGTGATATACCCCTTTCCCTTTCCCTCCTGCTCACCTAAATTGCAGTGTTATCAGGTCAACACAAGTTACTGTTTTTAATAGCGGGTAAAAGAGTACGCAAGGACTTGAAAGAAGAACTGAACGGTACATCTCTCATCAGGTCACTTTCTCTTTCTAAGTACATTGCACGAGGATCCAACCACCACATCAGCGAGATGCCATCTTCTTTGTGAAAGACTTAATACAAAATTAAATAACTCCACAGAGCTATTGGATTAGCTAAACACAACTTGTCAGAACTCAAATTCCCTTTTCTGCCCAGAAAATTACCTGCAAATGCAATATGATAGAAAAGCCTGACTTTATACATTAATTTTAGATTTAGTAAAATAGCTCTGCATGAGTAGCTGTATGCAAAATACCTTATTTTGAATCCAGATCCTTATCTACAATGGGATATTTTCTAATGGAGGTGGAAAGAGAAAACAGGAGTGGTTTAGATTTTATGAATTATCAATGGCTAGGGAGTTATTCTGAAAATATAAAATCTAGAAATTCCTAAAAGCTTAGATCCTACTTTTGATGATTTGTGCTTGCAATTCAGGATTTTATTAAGATGTTTTTTACATTCAGGGGTGGACACGCTTCTCCTTCTCTACAGAGAATAGACATTGCAAAAAGAAGGGAAGAAATATATCCTCTACTTGCCTTCTGCCTAAGTATTCGGGTACTCACAAGAACTTGAAATGATTTCATATGAAGAAATACAGAGGTGAAGTGCTGCATTTTCACCACTGAAGCTGAGAATGCCAGAAGACTTTATGGACTCTCCCTTGCCTGATGAATGTCACCGATACACCAACATAAGCTTCTTAAGCAAAACTGTCCTGCATGTGATAGCCTGTAAGTTAAACTCCACAGTCACACCATCACAAGCACGGGAACTACCCTAAATCTAAGGCAGTTTAGAAGTAAATCCTTGGCTTTGCACATACCGCATGGTGACAGCACTACCAGAGTAATACACCTGGATTTCCTGTTTCCTTTTTGTTCTAGTAGATAGGACAACTGATGAACAATGGAAAAATAACGGAGACATCCCATACTGCAAGGGCTGCTGAAGGCCAGGTCATTTGTCCACAGCCGGAGCAGGCGAGTGTCAAAAGATGTGATGTTCAGGCGCTGTTTGGATGCTTGCCCTGAGCAGATGCACAGCTTACCAAAAGCGCTTAAAAGGCACTTAGGAAGAACACAGCAATACTTTTGGCATTTCTGCTTTCTGCCTCGGCCAGAAACAGAAACACAAAGGGAGCCAAAAGAACTCATATACAAGCATTTCAGTACCCTACAGTTTTGTCTAAAGACTGGTTATGAACCTGGCGTGGCTCAAGGTGTGTGTGCTAGCCACCATATTTACCCAGGGTGATTTGCTTCTCCTCACTGTGGGATGAAGGACTCACTAACCAGTTTGCATCACGGACATCACTGCAAGCATCCCACTGAAATCAAATACCTCATCAAAATCTGCCTGCAGAGACCAGTAGAGAAAAAACAAGAAAAGTACAACAGAAGGACAATTTCTTCAGAGAATCCCATTTTTGTTTGTTCTTTATTCAACACATTTAACCATTTCCATGACCCACAAATGTCATGGTTTCACTTCTTCATTCAATTTCCCTTTATTCCCACAGACTGGCAGAAAATATCCCACCTATTTTAACAAGTCTTAGGGCAGTGATACCCAGGATCAAATCATTTCAAACTGGGGCCACTGCAAACTATTGCCCACGGGAAAACAAGCACCTTTCATGATGTACCCCCTTAGTAAAGCTCTGTACTTTACTCAGAGAACTTCATCACTGCTCAGGGTTACTAAAGTTCACCAGCAGTAAACATACTAACAAATGTATTGACTTTTTTTCTTTAAAGCATAAAGATCCCAGAGAATGATAAAAGAGAGTGCTTCAGTAAGGGAGGACAGTTTCCTTCTGAATGGTTGAAGCAGAACCTTCAACCTTCAGCATAACCGAGGTGCAATGTATACACTTAATTTCAGCTTTGTTTAGCTTTCTTGGACTCCAAGCCACCTCACTACAAGATCCCTTTGTTTTTAAAACTTTGGGTAATAAAAGAACCATCCATCAGCTGTCAGGGGAGCTATCAGGAAGCAAGTTTCTAATCCCCACTCATGTATCGCAGGCGTTTCCTGGAACACCTGCACTGACAGTTTTCAGAAAAACTACTGGGTGAAGGCAGAAAGCTTTGTGGGGGCTCAGAGCAAACCACGTAAATAGCAGCAGTGGCAAAGCCACAGGAATTTGTGTGTGCGCACGCACATGTGTGTATGTGTATTTGAGGACTCTAGACAAATTTGTTCTGGGATCAATATGGTTTGTGGATACAGCCTTTTCACCACGCTACCCTGCTGTTTTCCTGGCTTTTGGTAACAGATGATAATTGGATACACTACCCCAGAGTAGGAAGCACATAATATGAGAAAGCTGCTGCTAATTCAACACACAGGTCTTTCCCTGAGCTGGGGGACCAATGGTTATGAGCCTCATTACAGATGACTGGGGGGTTACAATTTGGCACCAGCTTTGGAGATTTTATCATCTGATGCTAGTCCTCTTAGGAGCAAAACCAAAATCTTCTGAGTGCCTATGCAAAAGACAAACTTAGCACAAGGTTCTTTTTTTTTTTTTTTTTTTCCATTTTTTTTCTCCTAACGTGGGCCTGAGTTTTTCAATTAAGAAAAGTGAGTGACAATGTTTACCTATGACCAAGGATGTGAGAGGCCCAGGTTTGACTTCACTCAAATCAAAGCAGACATTTCCTCTGTACCACATGCCAGCTAACATCCACACCCCTCTCCTGAAATTAATGCATCTTACTACCAGTCTTATTCATAGGGGGAGATATGGAGGGAGGTGGAGGGCCAGCTTTGTCACTGTAAATTCAGAGAGCAAAGAGAAGGTAGCATCATGTGCCTTAGATTATACTGCAGAAAAGCGACAGCTCTGTTAGCAACCATTCTCTCACCACGACCACCCCACCAGAAGCACACCAACTGAACGAATGAGGCTACTCTGTAGCACAAGACTGTTTGCCTTTCTACAACTGCGTGCCTTGGGTCCAAGAAGCCCAATTCCTAGCCCCATTCCGATTGTCATTTTCTTTCTATTACACACTTTAAATTCAAAGTTTCTACCTATGGATCACTACTGCTCAATTGAGATACTACGGTTTGCCTCTCGGATCTTGACGTGACGATCATGTAGCATCTGCAAAAATAAAAATACCCAGGGTAAACACTTTACTTGCAGCTGCCAGTTTTACTGGGCATTTTAATTTGTGGTGCAAAACGTAGTACAATAAAAAAGGGAGTTATAAGACATCAACTTCCCAAATCTACCCTGCAAAGTTTAAAATTGATCTAACAGACATCACGCTTTGCATTACGATTGCTTCTTTAACATGTGTTTTTCAATACTTACAAAGATACAACTGTAATTACTAGTCCATTACTACATCTGGCTGCTCCAGAAAAAGGGCCACGTGGAGCTTGCCTTTCTAGAGCAAAACCCAAAGGCTTTGCCTAATTAGTTTGTACTTGCTTAACTGGCTATATCTTGGACTAGCGAGATACATATTTATTTGTTTAAAAGGAAAAAGGAAAAAACACATAAGAAAGTAAAAATAAAATGAGTTTTCACAATGACCAAATTTGTATTGAGGTATCTTCCCCAAGATATTAAAGAAAGTTCTAAGTCCTACACACACCATTTTTTCTACAGGAATCATGTTATAGATACACTCAATTTACCCCAGTTTACATAAGAGAAGAAAAACGTTCCAGACATCTATTTCAAGTAAATTATAAAAATGGAGAAAATTGATTTTTTTTTTTGCCTAGCATTTTAGGATTTTTGAGATGGACCTTTTTGAACTATCTACGTTATGTCTGAAGAATGTCTACAGAAAAATATTCTCCATTGTTTTCTCCAATCCACCTTTATTTTCAAGGTGCTTGATGACTGATAAAACCTGCACAACTTTTGTTCCAATGTATACCAGTGAGTCTGTTTAAGTGGTTTCAAAATGTAGAAAAAAATAAATAAATTCCTAAATTCAGCATAAAACAACACAGATGAGGAAGCATTAAATAAGATCCTCTAAAACATGAAATACCAGAACAGAATGACTAAATTGACCCCTAAAGATTAACCAAACCCTCACACACATGTTGTTATTCTTTTCATCCAGGCAGTTAGGCAAAATTGAGCATGAGGTGGGCTGTTTCCAGGAGGAGGAAAAACCAGCAGTGGAGCCAAGTGACTTTTATGCAATCCTGCTTAATTACAAAGAACATGCACAGCCCTGTTTTCTTGCTGAAACACAATGTCAGTTTTGTTAGACATTTTTCTTTCCCTTTTGATGACATTTGACAACAAGTAGCAGACATTTTGATGTTTCCATTCATGCCTTTCTATGATAGGTTCCTGAAATACCAGGAAGACTTTTCTGTACAACCTTCTTACATAAAGGAATGTCTGCTTCTCTACTGACATGACTACACCCACTCAGCAAGAAGTCTAAAGAGATTTATCAGTTAACATTTCGGGTTCCTTGTATAATCAGTTGCGAGAAACAAAGCTTTTGTCATCCCCAGGTAAAACCTAACATAGGTCAAGTGAATGAATCAGTGTATAAGTGCCTATAAAGGAAGCCTAGACTAAATTTCTGTGAGATAAAGGCTACTTTTTATTTATTTATTTACTTATTTTGAGAATAATAAGAAGAAAAACATTATTCCCTGCTTTGGGAATGGTCCCAGCAAAACAATGATGCTGTTGGATTAAGATTCTTTGTCAAAAAGGTACTGGATAAAGTTAATGATTATGTCTGAAAAATAACTGAAAAGTCTTCAGTACACAGCAATAACCCAGCATTACTGATGTCCAGGATATCAGCAAATCATTCGATGGGAGTCATCTGACTGTTGTATTAGTATTGTGTAGGTTGATATCCTATCCCAATTGTAAATGTTATTTGTGGTACAATCTCCTTCTCGCAACAGCCATTTAACACTTTGGCTTCCATGGGAAATAGGTAAGGGAAAAATCCAGTGACACATGAAAACATACAACAATGTAAAAGGAGGAAAAGCACTACCCAACTTGAGGAAATCTAGAAAACTGATTATTCACCAAATATTACATAAATAGTACAAATATTCTCTTACACTATATAAATGTCGACACAGTATTGGGCTCCAACTCTTAGGAGCTAGTTACAGAAAGCAAGTCCTCTGCAGAAAGAGGCAGTCCCTGTTTAGGTGGGGCTGTTTATCTGTCCCTAATTATATGCCTATTTTTCAGTGCCTCCAGAGCACTGAAGAGTATAAGTTGAGCTGACATACTCTATCGCTCTTTTAAGAGCTTCTGGTTATGGCTTAGCACTTCAGAAAGTGAAGAGACAGATGAAGACTACCAAAGAAAATGAAGATAAACAAGCAAAAGTTGTAAATAATAAGGAAATTATAAACTAAGATCAAAGATAAATAGTTGCTTTGTACCATCTGCAGTTGTATATTCCAATACAAGAAGCCATCGCACTACCAACCAGCCTCCTGTCTGATGCTGAGAAACACAGATGTTCTGCATCACCAGCTTTCCTAAAAAAT
Organism: Oxyura jamaicensis; assembly: GCF_011077185.1. Classification (NCBI taxonomy): domain Eukaryota; kingdom Metazoa; phylum Chordata; class Aves; order Anseriformes; family Anatidae; genus Oxyura; species Oxyura jamaicensis. The sequence goes on from NC_048896.1 coordinate 62,432,727, forward strand.
GAATCTGCCACTACACCTTTCACATAACAGTGTTTTGTTGTTGTTTGTTTGTTTTTAATGGCAAGAGCCATTTATCCTGGACTTTTCTGCATTACAATTGAAAAAGTTCTTAACTGAGTACATACTGTTTGTGAACTTGTGCCATCACTGAGGAGTCCATACTGCAAGCTACCTGCAAGCTACCTTGACACACCAGAAGCTCCAGGTACCTCAGCCCTCCATTTGGGTATTATCTGACATTTTCCAAACTGCTACTTACTTTCTGAGCCTTATGGTTCACCCTACTTTTCCCCAAAGGGGAAAAATATGTTTATTTGGGGTCCCTCAGAAAGGCGCATCATGTTAGCCAACTCTGTTCTACACAGTGTCCTGGCTGAAGGATAACCAACCCACATGTTGCACCAAGCACACGAGTATGCACCCCACAACAAATTCCACAAAGCGGCACAGAAACATTAAATGTCACAACACTGAATCAACCAGCAGCTTGCAACTTTCAAGGATGCACTTACCATGCTCAAGATACCCCATGCTGCTCTCATAGCAAAGAGGAAGAGGGTTTCCAATACTGAAAGCAACTGGACTTTGGAGGAAGCACATAATCCTAGTTTGCATGAAAACTGGAGTGAAATTCTGGTTCTGATGAAGACAATTGGACTTTTCCAGCTGATGTTATTGAACTGGAGCAGACGTTCCACCCTAGAAACTTCCCATTGCAAACATACTACTATAAACTTTCTTTCCTCAATCACATATTAAAAACAACAACAGCAAACAGAAGACTCTCAGCAGATGAAACAAATGAAGTCTCAGATGTAAACTGAAGCATGAACTCAGATGCAAACTTTTTGTGCAAAATGTCTCATGGTTAGATTCCCAAATTTATTTTCTAACGTGCTAAAGAAATATCCTGATTTACTAAAATCACCAAAGATGCATATTTAAGACTCAAGCCATTAAACAGACAGTATGCTTTTTCTCTGATCTTCTTATCAATGTGAGTTAAGGTTAAAACTCTTACGTCTGGAAAGAGAGAGAGCAAGTACAAAAATTGTTTTTGATAATTGCTTATTGCCTACACTAGAACAAAAACTGGACTGTGTCATTACTTGGAAGAGATGAACTGATTAAAAAGAAGGAATGACTGTATCATTAAAAGCAGAAGAATTCATTAATTATTTTGGCACTGAACCACCATGTGTTGCATGCTGTATCTTGCATCCTCTGTGTTGTAATTTAGATCCTCGATTTCAATATCATTATCAGGGGAATCAAGGGATGCCATTGTATGTCATTTTACATCTCCTTTTATTTAACTGGCAAGTACTGTTCAATCTTTCAAGAAATGCTAATATTTATAGTTTTAAGCTGCTGTTTTTTCTTGAGAGAGCTGTAACAAGTAACAAGGAGATTTGTTCTCTGCTGTAGTATCTCAAACTAGAATTAATCCTTGGGATAGAGTCATTGCACTGGCATTGCTCTTCTAGCAGCATAGGAAAGAAAACAATGATGGGGGGAACATCTTGTATGCTCACCAGTCACACAACTGGTGAACACAGCCTTAAGTAAACTAAGAACATACCCAAACTCCACATCACTGATTTCTCATCCAGCAGGAAACTAACTTGCATGACCAGGAACATCTGCTACCACTCAGCCTTGGGATGATAAAATTTATGTAAGACACTACCTTATACTGTCAACAATTCTGTTCTTCTTTCATTGTTCAGGTACTGGCCATTGCTAAATAATTACAGTGGGATTTTCACAAAGAGCAGGAATGTAACCCTTTGCTACATATATAGATTCCAGCATATACCTCTTCTGTGATAGCCCTGACTCCTTAAGTATGAATGCATTTTATTCACACTAATATGTAAGATAAAAATCATCCATCCCTGGCTGCTGCTCCCACAGTTACACTGAGGTTGGATTCTCAAAAGAGGAATGTTGATTTGGAAACTTACATAGCACAGAGGCATTTTCAGCATTTCAGTACATGCTGCTCAATGCTTTCGTACTGCTTTAGAGGCCAGCAGAAAGACGCTGTATTTGCCATGTCCAGGCCTCTGTAGAGCTGAGTTTAAAAATCATCAAATCCGTGTTGAACTAAATATTATCGTGAATAGGATATAATCCTTCTTTCCAATGGCTGCAGGAACAGTATTTGCAATCCAGTACATTTTCTATCTGGGCTTTTGCAATAACATTTATTATTACTCTACTTTAAACATGAAATTCAGTGAGAGAGTTGGGATCTACAACATTTCAATCTAGGCTCTCTAACTGCATTTACATTAACTTTGTCATTCATATCAAAAGTATGGAGAATAATGTATACAGTAAAACATACTCCAGAAACATACCTAATGCACTCTTATCACTAAAGGGTGTTGAGTCAGTAGATCCAAATTAAATATAATACAGCACAGGCAGCAGGTCCTCAGTGTGAACTTTTCCACTTTCCAGATTCACTCCTACTGGGATTACTAACTGCTAATAGACACAGCCTGTATCTACAGACTGCTGAGAGCAATCTCCTATCGGCAGCATATGCGAGCTTCCCTCATACAGACACAATAGACACTTAACAGCCTTATTCCCCACGAACCAGGTCACGTGTAGTGGGAGCCTTCACATGTGATTAAACAAAACACAGAAGTGTACTGATTTCACAGGTAATGGAGAATGCCATGAGCAAAATCGCTGGCACCCTCTCCTGTACTTTCATTTTCTGAATGTATTTGTTTAAAAGGAAGAAAAGTTTCATAAAATGATTGGGGTTTTGCACACCACTAGCAGAACAGCCAACATTATGGTGTAGTCACGTGGACCAGTGTTTCCTTTTGCCCGCTCTGTCAGAAAATAGGTTCCCTTGCTTGTATTTCTACTGCTGCCCTTTCTACCTGGGTGCTTAACACATCCTGCTTAATAACACATCATTTAAGATCTCAGAGAGCCCAAAGACATTTCACTGAACCTTGCAGCATCATCTTTTTGCTACAATCCTACCTGTGCTGACATGTAAGTTCAGGTAGTCCACATAAACCAGCTGGCTGACATCTTGCTCAAAGTCATCCTCCTCCCACTGTGAGCCCTTCTCTAAAGCAAAGACAAATCACAACAACAGCATGCTCTGCTCCAGATCTTTTCAATATGTGATGCCACAGAGAGGGTCAGAAATAGATCCTGGATGATTTTCCATCCTTCTTCGTCTCTGTTTGTGAAGACTTTTAAAATACTTGTAACAACTAGAGATTGCTTTGCTTCTGTTTAGCTCCCAGCAAACAACAAGAAGTGAGGAGCACCCTGCATCTCGGCACTGCAGAGCACCAGAGCCACCCGGCCGCTTGCTGCCCTTCCCTGCTGCTCTCAGCTGTTTTCACTCTTACAGGCTCCAGTCTCTGGTTTCAGCTTCCATGGCAGGCTTTATTTTTTAACAGAGCAGTAATTGTACGTGTTAAGCATTAGAAACAGCAGCCCATTAACAATGTGAAACAAATCTGAGAACTGACATGGCTATGAGGCAGCTAAACCCAATGCAGCAGCGTGGTTAGACCGCTCCAGGTTTAAGTGCTCCAGAAAGAGGTAATGAGTGGGTTCTCAGTGACGTGGCTTTTCTACCAGAAATTTGCCAGACTTCCTGGAAATGATGTACATTTCAACAAAGAACTTTAATTGGAATGGAGTAAAAGAGATGACCACCACACAGTTACTTGTGCAGTGTGGAGAGACAACCTAGGAAGCACTCAGTACAGCACTTAGAGTACATCCTTCTGAGATGGCAAGGATAGCACTTCATCTCTGCGTTCTCTGCTAGGAAAGGATTAATTCTGAAGCCAAGTTCTCCCTCAGTATAGTGCACTAACCACAGGACTAACTATTTAACTACTCAGAAAAGTCTTGCTCTTCCTTCAGGAAAGACAAAATAAATAAATAAATAAATGTGCCTTGGTTTCACCCTCATGGGGATATCTTGGTGTCAAAAAATCTGAGAGGCTAGATCACCGTTTCTTCTCCATCTATGGCTTCCTTCTTTTACTGAAAGCCAAAGGTTTCACCGATCACAGTGATGCAAAGGTTCCAGGCCCAATTCAACTCTTAATAAAGTGTGAATGGCCAGATGACACTGACATGCCAGTGAGATTTGTTTCATCATGGCTTGCTATGCCCTTTCCTCCCATATGCATGATCTATACAATTCTCACCAGGCACGGGGTCTGCCAGTTGTATAGGCAGTGAGAAACTCCAGCTGGCTTATCCTATAGCTGCCTGCTTCATCACCTGATTTAAAGTCCTTCCACAGGACACCAGTTCCAGTGTCAGTTTAATTCCCTGATCTTCTTTCAAAACAACAATGACTACAAAAAAATAACTGAACTTTAAATATCTGGAAGACTAAAAATCAGGAAAGACTCTTCTGGATTTCAGAGAACTTAAAACCCAAGGAACTGGAAAGCTGAGAACTCTTCTCTCACAGGAGGTCTATCAAGCCTTGGTAAACTTGTCAAAGAGAAAAAAGATGAAGGTGGTGTGACAATCTTACAAAATACACTAACATTCATTCAAGATCATTAAACATAAATGCACAAAATCCATTTCAGGATGTATCACTAAATCCGTGTCCTGGTCTGGCAGTCTTCACTAGAAGTCACTATTGACAACTGTTGGAAATAGTATATTAGGCTATAAAGACCTGAGGTCTGAACAAGAATGGCAACTCTTTTGTTAAATCCTTTTTGAAACAACTATATCCTCAACAAATAAGCACTCATACTACTCTATTAAATCAGCTCTAAGCAAGTGAATGTTTATAACCACAGCTAGAATAAAAATATCTCAAGATTTTAGTCCTGAAATTACAGAAGCGTTAGAGATTGCATGAACTCAGTAAGGTCTTCATTATTTTTATTGAATTGATGCTAGATTCTAATTAGAGTATCACGGGGCTGCTTGACTGAATAAAATAAATTGAATATAAAACAGAACACTCTAGAGAGGATAACTGTTAGCATCAAGTGACCATCTTACAGTCTTCCTTCTTGATAAATGCTTTCCACAATTTTTCATCTTTTAACACTTCCCAGAGGTTACTTATCCTAACATCTTCAAATTTTTGTTTCTACATCTTTCCACTTTCTTTTTGACACTTGCTTCTTCTTATAGAAAACATTAAGTACGTGACCTTTAGCCATCTCGGCCTCAGAACAGATCCTTGAATCATTGGTACAATCACAATAAAATAAAATAAAATAAATAAAAATACCACCTCAAGAAAAAAAAAAAAAAAACTAAAACAATAAAAGATTCTTTACTCAATAATTCCAACATAAAATGAATGACAGTAAATGGAATGACACAAGCACAACACTAGCAGGAAATCAAATGCAAAACAAAAAGAGTCTCATTGACTTGATGCAGTCTTGTAACATACAGAGTCAGTGAGCTGTGCAGGATTGTTTTGAATGTATGTACATGAGTTAAAATCATACTTTGTTTACAACCATTCATTGAATATATGAAATAGAGCTCACTATCACAGGCTGTCTCATGGTACATAGCATGTTATATTAAAAAAGCAGAAAACTGTTTCTTGCAGTTGTAGGTTTATATATAAATATAAATATATAAAAATTATATTGCCTTATATTTATGGCCTTGTTCTTTTTTCACAAAGAGCTGCAGAACAAAACAAATTATTTTAGATCTACAAAAGTAATATTATTATTTTTTTAAGTGAGCCAATGAAAAGATTAATGTTTCAATTTGTGACCAAATATATATATATATATACGTATATACGTATATATGTATATACGTATATATATATATCAGTTCTCTCCTTTTTTTTCTGCAAGTCAGCCTGGAATAAGGAGTGTTGTCTCAAATAAATGTGATTCAATAAAACAAAGGTATAAAAAAATCAGTGTTATTCAAAGACAGCTAACTATTGGATTGATTAGTGACCAGTCAATATGCAGCCTGCTCTGCGTGACATTTGAAAAAGTATTTCAAAATTTCATTTTAACACATACTCCACTAGTAATGAAAAATGTGCTGTCACTGATAAGTGGCCTTACCAGAAGAGTTTGTGGTGAAAAGGCTTTGAAAGAAGGAAATGGAAAGGGTATGGCCTTTCATTACATTAGGTAAATCTATTTGACCACAGAGAGGTTGAGACTCTGCTGCTGAGGTTACAAGCTAAACAGGCCATCAACTTAATTAATGTACGACTTTTCAACCAAGGGCACATTTTAGCTACACCCAACGATCAATGTAATTCCTTTACAAGGTTAACCCTCTGCCACCAGAGCCGACTTTGGCAGGTAGCCCGCGAGCAGCCCGGCACCACTCGCGAATCTCTCCTAAACCACCTTGGGGGAGCAGCCAGTTCTCAGGCCGCGGGCAGCCAGCTGCAGCCAGCTGCACGCCGAGAAACGCAGCCCCCAGCCAGGCTGCGAGCTCCGTGCCAGATGACTCTCTTCCCTCGGAAAATGGTGGAAACAGCAGCAACGCCACTGCCTTCAAAGCCTGCCCTCCCCTCCCCTACCTCAAGAGAGAAAGGTGGCCAAAGCTGGGTGATTAACCAGAAGATGTTTCCCACAGTCTGCCAGTAAGCACATCCTGTGCTCTGATAAGTACATTATCCTATTCTTCAGTTCTGCCTTAAAATCCCATTCTTCTGCCTGACAGCTCCTGTCTTGCATACAAATCCAGTATTTTGGATTCCTGGCTGGGAGGCTGTCACTGGGCTCTTGAGGCTGGAAACTGTTACTCACGCAGAAAGCTTGTTGTGAAACCTGAAACCAGGTGAAAATTCACCATTTCCTCCTTCCCTCCCTCTCCCCAGCCCAGGGGCTCGCACTGGCTCTGCAGAAGCTTTTGCCAAGTTTTGGGAGCATTTGAGCACACCTGGGTTGAGCCTCCAAAGCCAAGGATGTGTAGATGTTGATGGAAATTATGCAAAACAAATGCAACCCTCCCAGGCATTTCACATCACCTCTGCGGTGCTTCTAGTCACTCCTGCTATAGTTGACACAGCCTCCCTGGTCGGATGAATACTGCCTTTAAAGCTGTATTCTGATCCACTTTTGTTGTTGTCTAGAGACACACGCAAAACGCGTGCCTTTCTCTGATTGCAAATAGTTCATAAAACTGAAGTCTGGTGACATTAAGCACAAGAGTACCATTAAACCCAAACCACCTCTATGTGGTAAAGCAGCGGCATTTTCTGCACACATTGGGGACCTGGTCCAAACAGGGCTTGGCTCATATGGCCCACGGTCACCCTGTGCTTCACTTCTCCCTCTAGAAAGTCCTGGACTGTGGGCCCACATCAGAGCCCATGTGTCCTGGCTCTTAACTCTTAGATTTCCTAATTTCATTCCAAAACACTGCATCCACTAACTTTGCATGAAACCTATAGACCATGTTTAGCCTACAGTATCTACCTTCTTAGGCAAGATACTCAAGTTTTGATTTGTAGGCATTAAGTGACAGAGGCACAAACCCATATTACAAAGGGCACTATCTAAAGAGAAGTTACAGACGCGATAACCATAGCTGAGGCATGGGTGCTCACCTCCCTTCTCTCTGAGACACTCACTTTCAGAACAAAACACATATTCAAAGAGGGTGAAAGGAGGTACAAGCCTAAATGAGAGAGGAAATCCAGTGCTGTGAACAGAATTTGCTTATGCTATTAGTCACTTATGAAATAATTAGTGTTACTTATATGTTATCTTTACCACACTGAACACAAACACTGGGATTGTTTCCTGTATTTCTCTTTTCTAGTACAGTATTAAAAAAAAAAAAGAGAAGTCGGGGCAATTTGAAAATCTTTTCTCATCTGCCAGCACAGCAGAACCCCACCTTCCTACTCCACTGCGTTTCAGCAACCAGCATCAGATTCCCTTTTTTTTTTTCTTAAAAAAAAAAATAAAAAAAAAAAAAAAAAAAAAAACACCAGCAACTGTTTTCACAGAAGTAGGCGACTGACCATCAATCACCTCTTCACACTTTGGGCAGGGAGAGCAGTTCAGACCCATCACTTCCTTTACCTCCGCTGCTCACTGCCCTGCCCCCTCTACATCACTTGTTCTCACATACCCTCCCGACAGCATCAGCGTTCACCCTACCTCTCCCTCCCCTCAGGATCGCTACCTACAACCTCCACAACACCAGAAAGGGACACAGTGCTTCCACTGTGCAGCCTCACATCCCAAGGGCTCTGCCCACCAGGCAGAATGCAGCATGGGGCAGGTCCCCAGTGAACATCCCATAGACAAAATGCAGGGAATTACAACATGCCTTGCTCTCATAGCCATCCTGTAGCTCCAGGTACTTCTGTCTCCTTGCACAGTTAAGTCTGCTTTAGCTTGCCACCTTTGAGAAAAGGGTGATGAGACCTTTGTGCCTGAGGAGTGGTGCTTGCCTGGACTAGCAGTGCAACAGCAGCACAACCGATAATGTTAGACCCAGAGCTGGGGTTAGATCAGCTGCAGATGACAGTTTTTTAAGGATTTCCTGTCATAACCTCACCTCCTTTAAAAGCACATTTGCATGCATCTGTCTCTCTGTGTGTCACTGAGACTGGCTTGGTCTGGGAAAGCCAGGTAGCAAATGTGATCCCAGTTGGAGCCAGACCTTGCTTTCTTTTCAACATAATAAGAACAGGTCAGACAAAGCATCCTGATTTACTCAGGTGGAGGGATTTTTCAGAGAGGAATGGAAAAGGAGTGGGTGCGGTGGCTTATGCTAATTATCATCTATTTATTTTGGGAGATAAGCTACTTATACATGGTATGTTTGGTTTGGATTAACTTGGGCAGACACAGAATGACTGTCCACAGTTTGACCTTGACATGAGTAACTGGCCTTTGGCAGGGAGGGGTGACATTGACAGATATTGCCTGAAGAAAGGGATCAGTCACAACCCCAACTGCTGCAGAAGTTGCTCTGGGCAACAGATCAGCGCTGGGAAACACTGGCTGAAAACGGCAGAGGGGGCAGGGGAAAAGACACAAACCGTGGTTGGAAAAAAGGGAGAGCGGGGAAGAGAGGGTTGATGTGGGGTGCAGACACCTCCTGTTAATATCGTTTGGTTTGGAATGACAATGTTTGTACCGAGCTGAACTCGAGGACAGGAAGAGGCAGACAATAGCACAAGGCTGCTGCATTGTTCATCGAATGTGTTCTTTTCTTTCCCCTTGGCTTACCCAGCTGATCATTATGTAACCGATCAACTGGGCTAATTTTCAACCTGTCCAGGATATTCTCAATTATGTATTCTTTACAGAATGTCGTGGCTTATTTTTAAAAGGTCCAGAATATTTCCTGTGATTAATGTCTGGATTAGTCGTTGTTTTACATGGTATATAGACTTGGGTAACAAATCTTAATCCCGACTGAAAGGGCAGTTCAACATGAGCAAGCTTTTAATTTAAGTATCTTAACAAAGGGATTATATATTCTTCCCCTTCCTTACAAATCTTCAGAGGAAAAATACAGCGATGGCAGATGAAGTGGGGCATGAAACACATATTGTTTTCTGTTCTGGGAAGGTCTGCTTAAAAACTGAACAGATTTCAAAATGACAAAACAATTTTTCCTGGCAAGTTTGGTATCAGGCTTTGTTTTGCTAAACCTGATTATGTACTTTGGCTCCGCAGCACAAGCATATGTTCCAAACCAATTTAGTCCCTGCTCAGAATGAGTCTCCTTATTTGTCCAACAGCTTCGGAAATCATTTTTTCATGCTGACTTTGAGTGACCGTTTAGCACACACTGCAAAGGTATTCCAGGGACAACAGACCTCTGCAGCAACTAAATGTCCAATTCATACCTCTTTTTTTACACTTCTGGTCAAGCTGCTTCAATAAAGCCTTCCTTTTTCTTTTTAAACCTGCTAGCTGTATCACACAAGGTTCCAAGGGAAAAAATCTCAGACTGCATTGACTATACAGTAAAACATGGCAGACATGGATAAAAGGGATGAAAAAAAAAAAAAAATGTAACAGCCAGGATTTCAAATATAGCCCTGATTTCCACGTGTTAACATAATACAGAAGTCTTCATATGTGCAAAACTCAGAAAGAAAAAAAAAAAAAAAAAAAAAAAAAAAAAGCTGCCCAGATCTGTGTAACCTTTCCCATATCCTCTTGCAAGATTTTGGCTATTCTGAGACACTTCTAGTGTTCTGTCCAGTTCAGCTTCTAATTCCTGAATGAGATGTGTGTGCTATCTTCAGGCAGGATGGACCAAAGGAGAAGAGTGATGCACAGGTTTCACTAGCCAGAATCATCCTTCACAGTCAGCAGACAACTTTTTCAGATTCAGTGCATTCTCACATTGGCAAAGTTACTAAAATTCTGTCAAAAAGTTCTTTATCTTTTGCAAAGGCCCATTCATCCATGCTAAATATTCCCCTTCACTGTTATTCATGTACTTCCCATACAGTAAATATTTACTGGACATCTTCCACTCTGAGAGATATCTGCAAGAACACAACACAGTTGTGCTTGCTATGAGAGCAATGCATCTTAATATGCAGACCCAAGAAAACCAAACTAATAACTACTAGCACAGTTGCCTGGTTTGACTAGCCAAAGCAAACCAGTCTCTCTGGGACCAACAAAACATTACCAGCAGAACTGGGTCTCTCTGTGTGTAGAAAATCATGGGGAACCAAAGAAACTGACACCACTAGCCAGCTTTGTCGTACTTTCTGGCCACGGTGACTATCTTTGTCAGCTTAGGAAAGCCTGGGCACATTACCGGAGGCTTAAGACTCACAGTTGAGCTGAAGACCCCTTCCCTGGCAATTTCATTGTCACAGCAGCGTCACCACTGGACCTTATCAATGGGTTGGACAGGCCACCCAAGATAAACCATAATAGGCAGGCAGAAGCAGTGCATACCAATGCTTTTAGCTACACACAGTGACAGTGAGCAAACAAACTCTATTTAACTCTTTGGCCAGTGCTAATATGATTTGGCCAATACAAGAGATTAACCTCTCTCTGCTTCAAATCACTCTTTCTGCAAAGAAAAAAAAAGTATACCAACTTGCATACCTCAGGCAAAAATTTTAAGCAGTAGTGCTTGTTGACAGATCGGCAATATAACGTAACACACTCAGCTTTCCTTGCTCAATGGGAATGACAGATATTTCAGAGTTTTGATTGTCTTTCACCAGGACAAGCAGCCCCAGCGCAAATAAGGTTGCTTCCTTTGCTTTCCCGCAGAACTGTTTCTGGAAGGAAAGGTTAAGGTGTTCAGCTTTATTAGCTACTATGACAGGTGGACTAAGGAGTCTCTTATAAAAATAATAATAATAATAATAGTAATAAAAATAATAATAATAATAAATATTTCCAAGGGTACTAAGAAGTCTCAGTGTCCCAGATCCCTATGATGGAAGGGGAAGGAGGCAGGGATTTGTCATGCAGAGCACGAAAGCTTCACTCCTTAATTACTACCAGATAACCTATGGGTACAGGATGGAGAAAATCCAAAACAAGTCCTACCATCCTCAGCTCCACAAATCTGGGCCCCATCAAGCTCTTGCAGTGTGATCTCCAAAGACTTCTGGAAAAGCCAGATAGTTTACATGGGTCTTCTGTAAAAGGAAAATCACTCAGCTTATTTTCTTGAAAGCCACTTACTGGTGGCTGGTCACATTTACAAGAGCTCAGAATAAGGTGTCTAGAATAACAGTCTTCAACAGCAGTGCTGACACACGTCTTTGCAGGAGATTACAACTTCGACCCAAATTTCTAGGCCTCCCACCATTACTCACGATGCCTTCTGCCTCCAGGTGCTGAGGGGTACAGGCCTGTCACACGGACAGTTTCTCAAATGTGACAGGTTTCTGCTACTCATGCGTGAACTCACTCCAGGATCTTCTTGTAACGTTATCAGGCTCAAATAAACTCTTTTAGTCTGAAGTAATGGATTGTGTTTCCTTAGACTCAGGAAAGAGAGGCCTGGAATAGATAATCTTTTGTTGCTGCCATGGCAGTCCTACTCAGGGCACCCTCTGGGGACATGACAGGGCTTTGCACTCAATCAGCTTCTAGCTTGCGAAATCTGGGTGGCCGACCACACAGCGCCTGCTGCAAAAGGCTCAGCCTTTCCTCTGGTACAGGAATGTCCATCCCTGCGCTGTGGCTTCTCCCAGAGAACAGCATTTGGATGGGCCAAGCCCAAACTGATCTTCTGTAGAAGGCCATCAAAGGAAACAGGTCACTTAATGGGCACTAAATGGGCACTTAACTGTCCATTAGGTCTAACCAGGTTGCACTCATGGCAATAGTCTCAGCAAGCTGAAAGTAACCATGGCCCACTTTTTTCAAGTCCACTGTGACATAACAGCACAAGCCAGCTTCATGACTTTTCTCTTAAGGCATTATCAAAAGAGGAAATAGGCATTCTCCCAACAGAGAAGCAGTAAATTATCCCAAAAAGCCATCTAATCAACACACACTCTCCTGATGAAGTCAGAGATCTGTAGTTCCCTCATCCTCTGTAAAAAACTGGGGCTGTCAGCATCCTGAGGGTGCCAATAGGTTTTAGTTACCCTGACCAGTCTCACCTGGGATCCTCCACTCATGCACTTTCCTATGGGCCCAGGAACCCCACTAAAACTAACCCCGTGGTTAACGTCACTTCTTGCTTACACTGAATGTCTAGAAGCAGCAGGAGTCAGGCTGACAAGTGCAGTGAGGACCAGGAGGGGACATGGTTGGGCACAGGTACGCCTATGACATAGCTAAAGCTCACCTGTCTATCAGGTCCTGACTGTCATATCTTGGGACATGAAGTGTTCCTTGAGATCTTCCAGAATGAGTTCAAAATGTCAAAGTCACTTCCAGCCCCAAACAAACCTCTCAAATCAGACAATAAAAGTGAATTACAGATACACGCTATTTCAGTTCTCACTTCTTAACAGCTTTTCTTTAAAAAATACTACAGAATTGTTGTCACCAAGAATGTACTCTATAGTGTTATGTGCTCACTATGCGTCTACTGTGATCAGGAGGACACTAACACAGCAGCCCACTTGTCAGTCATTGAGTTTTACCTCTTCTTTTTCTCATCAGTTCCGTCAGGAAAGCCTTTAGGTGACCATCTTGGCTCATTTTCACACTTTACAGCATCACTGAAGCATGGCCTACAGAAGTAGCCAACACTTGTCACAGCTGCCTTTTTTTTTATTATTATTATTATTTTTTTTTTTCCCATTCCCAAATTCTCATTTTTGATGCTGCCATTGGGCTGCCATAAAGTGTAGAGGCAGCTTGTATTTCTTCACCTTATATTTGGTAGGCATTCCCAATCCATACAATGACCACTTGCACTTTTTGTCTCAGACTCTCTGAAGGTATAAATAACTCACGCTCCAATGTGCATAAGAGTATAGAAAATTCCAGTAAGTCTGACAGGAGGTTTACCCACAGCCCGAGTTACAAAAGTCCATTGGTCTGACCAGAAGTACTCAATGTAGACAGGTAATGATTACCAGCTCTAAGGAACAAATACTGTCCAAGTAATTCAGAGCTGTCATGTTGCATTTATCAATATCCCACACAGTTTCAGCTGGTCTTGTAAGGTTCATCTTCATCCATGGCAATTGCTCAGTTTTAGGGTCAGAGGCAATACCTTGCTGTAGCCATCTCCAATTCTGACAGGACTCTTTAATATTTTCACAATACAAATAAGCCATTGAGGATGAGATTTTCTAATAATAGTTTTCTCTTGGATGGAGTGAAGGACAAAAAGGAAAGAGGAATATTATTTCAATATCATGGTTGTGGTTATTCACAGATATCTCACAATAGTTATTCCCTAGCTAAGTTTGTCCTATAGAGTAGATCCTACAGAGTAGAAGGGTTGACAGGAGTCAATTTAATTGGTTTTCTTACATGGAGTAACTACATTTGTGCATTAAAGTTCCTGCCTAGCAGGTGTAACAACTTGAGATTCAAAGCCTGTAGGACACTCAAGTGAGACAGTGACACAGAAGTGGAATTTGAGGACAAAAGCAATGGACCAGCCCTAGATGAATGACACCTGCTCCCACCATTTCTTTTAATTTACCTTGGATGCAAGGTAAGGAGGAACGTTTCACCAGAAAGTGATGAAAGTGTCTAGACAGTGTATGCAAGCATGAGACTGTACAACTACGTGCCCCATAAACTTAAGCACAGTTATTTACATTCTGCTTGTTTAAACACTTTTGTTCAGCTGCTTGTAACATCAAGCTTTTCTTTTTGTTCAGATAAACCCATTTTTGCTGGAGTGTTACTACCAACCGAACACTTTACTGCATACTGCATAGGTAGCTGTATTCTAGTTCTGAGTGAATTGCTTCTTCCAAAGCAACTGTGTTTAGCCAGCATGAATTGAGAAGTGCTAGTGTAAGGTACAAGACATGGCCTACCTGAGTACATTCAGTCAGACTGTAAGGAGATGTGAGGTCTCCTAGACCAGGACTAAAAGCTTTTGCTCAAGGAAACTTGCTCAAGGCCTGCTTACATGAATAGGCAAGATGGGGTTGTTCAATCTAACACCGATTTTCCACTTTCTACTGCTGTAGCACTTAGACACAATGCTCTCTTGTTAATTAAATGCAATTCCACTCTCTACCAAACACATATTTACTTCTAAACATTTGTTTTTAAGCAATTACAGGAAACAAGCCCTCTTGGCTGTTCTTCCCCCTCCATCAGAACCATCTCCCCCCTCCATTTGCCGGAAAGATGCCTTTTAATTCTGACCCTCCACATATCTCCAAGCTAATCCACGAACAACTGCACTGAGGGGAAAAAGCATGACAGCCCTGCTTGGGGCCCAGGGCGGCGAGCTTTGCAGAGACCCTTTTGTTGTCCCCCAGGTAGGATGTTTAGCTCTCCATCCATGCAGCCCAAATTCCTTTCTCACCACACCCAAGGTCATTTTAATGAAAATTCCAAAGCCCATGCCAGGGGGATAGAATTGCTCCTAATCCTTCAGCAACACGTCATTTGATCCCCAGGCCCACTGGGGTTATTATTGTGTGTCTGCAGAGCACAGCAAAGCAGACAGGAGTAGAAAAATGGCAACCGCTGCAGGAGATCCGCTTCCCTTTCCCAACCTTTCTTTCAGATGGCTTTTTTTTTTCCTCCTCCAGAACACATTCACTGCCTGCCAGTTTTCAAGGGATAATGCCATGTTTTAAGTCACCCTCTGCTATTCCCTAGAAGCTGCACAAGTTTTTAATGAAATTAATGAGGAAGTTTAATTTTAAAGGCAGATTGTTTCCTCTGGTTTGCATTTTGAAAGGAACTGCATGTCTGTGTGGTCCACGCCTTACAGTACTGTACTGATGTTTTACATCTGTGCTGAAGCAATGCTTTAGCATCATGAACAACAACACAAATACAAAATTAAAGCAAAATAGCATTTTGGCAGCATATGTAGAGGAGGAAAAAGGAGCTAGTGAGTCCAGTACAACTACATTTTTTTCCTGGAATTCTTCCCACATTGATCCAGAGGCCTGTGTTTTATACAGACAGCTTTTGGTAGATAAGGTTTAATTCTTCTTTGGTTTACTTTCCTCCCCATGGCCTATCTGAGCAGTACTTCCCTTTCTCTGTCATGCTGAGATCTGGAAATCCACCGTGTCCCTACCTTGGGATGCCCCAGGCCTCACACACATCTGCCTGCCTGTTCTTATTAGCACCGCTTGCCTCTCTGGCACAGAGATTTCAGACATTTCTGCCCCTGCCAAGATGCACATATATAAATTAGCAAGTTTCCTCTACTAGATTTAAATACTCGTAAGGTTGGACGCACTAGCTATTTACTATCCTTTGATCTCTTCCCAAAACGTGAAAATTTCCAGTGCGTTTCCTACAAGGAAATAGGACAGGGAATTTCCTTCCATAGAAGCAATACTCAACTTACATAAAGGCTGTGACTGCTGTAAAACATACTACAAAAATGTTTACGATTTTCAGTAAAATTTGCCCACTTCTTTTCTGCTACCTGTCACTTGAAAATCCCAAAGCCGGGCACAGCTGAGATGGGTATCATTATATCAAAGATGAAGTGGTAGCGTAAGAAAGGCAGCTGCTTGGCCAAGGTCACCAGGCATGCTGTGGTCAAGCCAGGAACAGAGAGCAAAACTTTCAGTCCAGGCTGGGAATGTATCCTGTCTATCACCTGATAGGGACTGTAAGGGAGCAGTACCTTGAACACCTCCTCTTCCAAATAGCTGCCCAAATCACATTGCTCTGGGATGAGGGGTAAGCAGAAAGCTTTGGTACTTTTCTGAACCCCTTTAATTGTTTTATCGAATCTGCAAGCACTTTATTTTCCTAACTGAACTCGGCTAATAGTTCATTGGCTTCATTCTGAACTGCTAAAGAAGCATTGTTCCTACAAGCTATAGAAATACAGCAGTTAAAGGTACTTCGTCCCATACCCTAGAAAGCAGCACATCTGAACCAAGAAGCTAAGCTGCTCCAACTGCTCTCCTCAGTACAAACCCCACAACGCGAATGTTACCTTTACACAACTGATCCTAACCCACCATTCCTAACACATGATAAACTGCAGAGGAACAGGTTCAATTACAATGAACATTTTATTCATTTTTCTAAAGCCATTTCAAAATACATATTTGCCAGTATACTGGCAAACTGATGCCCTTTATGACAGAGGCCAGAAGTTATTATTGCACATGCTATCAAATAGACTACTGTATTGTTACCAAGGTCTGGGGAAGTCAATTTATTTCCCTGTAAATTTTCTTTAAAACTCAGATTTTTTTTTTAAATGAGGTTGCATCTCATAAATATATAGATTTTGAAATATATTTATAAATAGAAACTACTATTTTTTACCTTTTTTTTTGCAAAAATTAGTAGCTATCTGAATGCCCACTCATCACCACATCCTTTGCCCACATATGGAGCTCACCATGCGTATTATCTCTCCCTTTTTAACTTAGTTTCATTCACTACTAGCTTTTTGTAACAATTATTATCCTGTAAATCATTCTTGTTTTATGTGATAGACCTCACCGTTAGCTGTAAAGAAATGGTAAATAGGGCCAAATCTACTGATAAACCGAGCTAGAGCCAGGGATGACGTAAAAACGTTTGCTCTGCCAATCTACCTTCTTCCATCCTGACCTGTCGTACTTTTGTTATTCTAGGCCTGGGCCCGATCAGAGACAGCTCTTTGTGCCAAACGATTAGGTAATCACACTCACATACACACAAAACTTAATGAAAAAAAGAAAAAGAAGAAGAAGAAAAAAAATAATTAAAAACATTCATCAGATTTTAGTTTAAAATTAAAAAAAGAGCAAAACAATTGACAAAAGAGGAGAGGAGGACGCCATTGGGGGTGATATGTAAAGAATAGGTGGATTTGTTTTTTTTAATGTTATTTTACCTATCTTTATTTACTGGGGGAGGGGGCAGTCTGGCTTGTGTTATCCTGTAGCCGTTGTACAGGATGTTAGGAGACTGATTGATTGATCACAACTCAGCTTGTCAATGACCAGCATTATAAAGGTTGATGTAACCCCTGTGGAGGAACTGTGCAGACAGACTTGACTGATGGATTGAGTATAGCAGAGTCCCACACTAGTCTGAATTGTAAAGGTTAATGCCATACCACGCAGGGGTCCTCCTGATTGATAGGATGTTTGACTGGTTGGAGCCCAATCCCACAAGGATCACAATTCTGGGGGTTTGTGGCATGCTGAATTCCTCAACCCAGCACAAAGCCAGGCTCCAGTTCACATGGCTTTCTTACATGCTAATCAAGAAGGTTAATTCATGACAGGTGAGGATTGCTGCAGCTTTCTATTTGTTAAGTAAAATGAAGAAATGATTTAATGTGACACCTATCTTGTGGACGGCTGCACAGTTTTGGAGACAATCTCTGCATGTCACTGCTTTGTTCAAAGGTGCATTATAAAATCACCCAAGAAAACTTGGAGTAGTCAAATCTTTCCTCAAATCAAGCAGTCTGTCTTTGCAGACTGAGCCTTACTGTTGAAGAGAACCCTTGAGACTTCCACATTGTTTCAACATAAAAACTTATACTCTAGCAGAATTAGGATAGCTAATACTGTCAGCTTCATGCCTTTCTACCCTACTGCATTCATGCCAAAATAGTGAGAAACAGAGGTTTCCTAACTGTTTACACACACCAACCGGATATTCTCCCAAGATCTAATATACTTTTAGCATAAGGACATTGTAGTTACTTTAAAAATAAATAATAATGTGGAAGAAAATTCCAAAATTATCTATGCCATTCTGAAGCATGAGTTCTGTATCAAGAAAATATGTTTTCAAGCACAGGTTGCTTTTCACAAGTTTGGGCTCCAAAATTTTTTGGATGCCTTAGATCCCATCATTTACTGCATCTGATTATAAAAGATGATTTATATTTTATTCAATATCTTTAAGTTTTAATACCACGTTTTCTAGCACGCAGTCAAAAAACAACTAGAACCTTGTTCCTTTTCAGTAATTTCCCTATCTATTAGTGTGATTTTAATAAGAAACAATGTAAAAAATATATTCACTCGGACTGGGGACAAGTAAATTTCCTTACAAACATAAGAGTCTGTATGTCCTCCAGATATAAACTCCATCTCAAAACTAACAAAACTCTTCTACTACCTTGATTTCCCTTTCTTCCTTTGGTAGTTGGTTTCTCAAAGAAGAGAATAGGAGTCCTGAGGTGTAGTAGGTGTAAACATTTAAACAATGTGGAAGCAAAAGTACCAAGACTAGTAGACTTCCACTGTTTTCTTCACTTCTAACGTACCTGAATTCCTATGGAAAGTCTCTGCTCTACATGTTTCCTGATGTGCGTGATGTATTTTGTATCTAGATTCTTCAAAATCTCAAAGTGATAAAAGAAAAGTGATATATGGCAGCACTGCCCATTATTGGCAAAGAAACAGTGCAAATCAAGTACAGATATGTCATGTATATTGAAAGTACAGCATTATATTGCCAGAATTCCTTCAAAATAAGAAGTAAAAATAGTAAAAAATCACAGGCCTCATACAGAACAGAAAGTGCAGGCTGAAATCAGAGCTAAATCCTATGTAGCCTCTGTGGTTCCCGAAAGTCCCAATGGTCTTGCTGCTGGTGGGGCCACTGAGGAGGGAACAGGAGGAAAACCCCACCTGATTTTTTTGGGCCAGTCCATTCCATACAAAGAAAAAAAATAAAGAGAGAGAGAAAAAAGGAAAACTGACAAAATGGCAGGTTGGAAACCACAGCTGTTCCCCCACAGAGTAGCACACCCTAGTTAATTGGCAGAACAACAGCTGCAAGTAGTAAATGGAATTCTACTACAACAGAGTGAAGCACCGCAGACTGTTTTGAAGAATAGATGTAGGTGCAGTCCTTGAACAGTTGCACAAAGAATCAGTGTCTACAAGTGACAGCCACCTGATGACCAAAAGATAACTGCAGTTAGAAAGTCTAAGGCCTTTAGCTAGAGACCCAAGAGAAAAGGAGAAAGATTACATGTTCTAACTTGAAAAGTACCAATGCTAGGAATCAGTGAGGCAAAACTAAAAGTATCTGTAATGAATCCACAAACCTTTGGGCCTGGTTCATCATTAAAATGTATTTCTGTAAGCCAGTTAAGTCCTCTGGAGCAGAAATGTGTGTGTGTGTGTGGGGGCGTAGGGTTCCCGGTATGAATCAGGGCATAGTTGATATTAGCATGAAAAGATGCACATATTCCCAGTTCTGACATTTGGAAATCCAAGAAGGAATTATTTTGAAGTCATCATCCTCAGAAAGAAATAATTACTGTTACTGGAAATCATGCTTTCTGTAACCTCAAATGATGTGGTTTAGATGCATGAATGTTTAGGAACTTTTATGATTTAAAAGACAGGAAAATATATACCTAAGTATATGCAAATAGGAAAAACCTTGACTTCCATTTTGCAAGACAATTGTTCTGCAAACAGTTATACCTTTTTGACCAACGGTATCTTAACAGCTTACCTTTAATTTTAATATATTCCAGCATGTGTCATGCAGAAGGAGCAGGAGCATTACCAGACAGGGAAAAGACTGTGGGCAGGTCATACATTATTTGTACTGAAAGCACTGAATACTCACAAAGGAAATGTGACAGAATCTATCAAACTGCATATGACTTTCTTGCCGTGAGTCAGATAGATTTTTACCTCCATGATTGTATTCCATTCCTCCCACTGTTAAGAAAAAAATACCTTCTCCATTTGTGGATAGAAATAAGCATTAGTTCCATCCTTGACTCATACCTTGCTTTCCCAACTCCTTGCAGCTGAACAGTCTGAAGGTACACACAGCAAAGTGTAACTAATTACAAAGATTCACTTTGCCAGAATAGTTCAGGCCAATGCTTACCCAACATACTTTGCATCATTCCCTTGCTGTAGACACTGCTCTTCCCTCCTACACAATTATGTTCCCCTGTCAAGTTTTGTTTTTGTAGCTGTGTTATCTTCTTCACTGGAAGATCTGATATAGCAAGAACTCTCATTTCACATACTAGACAGTCCTGGCACAACCAGAGGCTTTTTTTTTTTTTTTTTCCTCTCACCAATAAGCTTTTGAACCCTGCTCTTTCCCAAACAACCTGATTCTCAGGCAAACTCTAGCAGCTGCAGGCTAAATGCATATATGCTTCCTCCCAGCTAACGTTCCATATTGTCTAGAAAATTGCATTTTCTGAGCTGTGAGTTAATTACAAACAAGAGGTCTGGCTATCCATGAGAGTACATAAACCTTGACTCTACGTCTTCTGCCTGGTTCAGAGGCAGGATTTAAATCCAGGTTTCTAGAATGAGCCTGACTCTAAAACCTGATTCTCCTCTTATTTTCATTCCACTTTGTAAAAATATCCTAACATTCAGTGGATACCCATATGCCATATGAGTGAATACCTTAACAGCGATGTTAGTCTCCCTTACTCTCTACATCTGGCCTGATCCTGTATCTTTTGCCTAGGCATCTCTTACTACCTCTTTCAGTCAGCAAGTTTTTTGCCCTGAGGCTGGATCCACCCAGATTGCAGCCTCAGGTTGATAAGACACATGAATACCTAACTTAGAGCTGCAGATACCACAGGGTAGGAGGACGCCCCAAACCCAGGCTGTTTAGCCTGTGTCTGTCTATGCTATCGCTTTATTTCCTTTCCACCCATCCTTTCTATCAAAGAAATAACGATCTGCAATATGCCTTCAGGAAGAAAATAGATGAAATTAGTGGTTGCAATTGGCATTTGTGTTAACTACAGTCCTAAAAATGCAAAAGGGTTATTTCAACCAACTGGTATATAGTTGGAATCCAAGACTTCTTTTCATAAATACCAAACAAACAAACAAAAAAATAAAGGAAGCTTTTATGCTTGCTGAAAAGAAAATTAAAACATTCTTCAAGAAATAAATGTCTTACTACATCTCACATTGGTTAATGAGGAGTTCTGTACTGAATATGTTTATTGAAGGGGGGTCTCCAAATGGCATTTGGAAACAATGCAGCTAAGACCTGGGTGGGGAGTGGGTGGCCTCCCTGAAGATATTTTTCCTCTCTATTCACGTAGCTACTGTGCAATCTTCCTTCCTGGAACTTAATCACCAAACTAACAGCGGAGTTTCCTCCCACTCTACCCCAACACATCACACAGTTGACCCTTCCAGAAGATGTTATGAGCCAAAATATATTTTTCCTCTTCATGTTCATTTCCAGTATGATCAAAAGTGTGGGGAGATCTTCACTTAACACAAACTTGGGAAGTCTGGCTTTCGGCCAGGACACATTTGCAAATAGGTACCATTGAGAACTTCCGTGCTGGGGCTTTTTTTTTTTTTTTTTTCAAAGGAAGTACTTCAGAGAAGTAAGTAGGGAAGAGATGCATACAGTTACCTAAATAAACACTGAAGGAAAGGGACAGAGCCTCAGGGACAGGGAAAATAAAACAAAATGAAACAAAATGAAACAAAATAAAACAAAATAAAATAAAATAAAATAAAATAAAATAAAATAAAATAAAATAAAGGAAATGATTTGAGGATATGACGCATCCATTTCATTTTTTTCACACCTTCTTCTTGCATGTGACTCACACTAACTTAATGGAGATCAAAAGTCATGGTTATCTGGTTGCTCCCTGAATCCCCTTCTTATAATACATATGGTGTAGATGTCCAGTCAGTCCTAAACACCATTTCAGCTTAAACATGCTCCTACCAGGACCCTTAACACAATCAGGACATGCATCACAGGACACTGCTTGGTATCTGGTCTCTCTAGGCCAGTTTTAGAAGATCTGTGAAGTGGGACACTAAAAGTTTACGTGACAACAAGTCCTCTCTTTGCATGTCTCTAACCAGTTAAGCCTGGTTTTGTAATTGCACTTTTACAATGCTCAATTACAAGCCAAAGAAACGAGCAGAGGTAAAGCAGAGCATAAGCTTAGCGCCCCTTGGCAATCCTGAAGAGCCATATATCACAAGAAAGAGCCAGAACATTACATCACCATCTCAACATATGTTGATGCAGGCTCTGACAACCTCTTCAAGTCCCTGTTTTTCCCTGTGTCATTATACTTGAGTCTCCCTTTACACTACAGGAAGCACTTTTTGGCTTCGTATAGTTGGCACACTTCAAGTCAGGTGAGATGAGTGGGAAAGGATAATACCTGCTTTAACATTGCACTAGCTGAGGCCTAACAACTCTGTGCTCTCAAGATTTGGGTGGCAGTGCAGGTATGAACTGGCAAAAATAAACTTACCAGAAGTTCTCAAGCAGTTATGCTATTCAGTGGCAAATGAACAAGGGATTTTGGAGACCTAAATGGTAACTCCTTAAGTATGCAAATAAGGGAACAGAGAGGATAAGAACTGAAGACTGCATTATAAGGTCTGACAAAAGACCCGCTCTTCCGCTCTTTGTGATGTCACATCTACAACAGTGATCAGTAACATATTAATAGTAAAATATCAGAACTGGAAAAATAACGGTATTTTCCTGGTATCCTCTCCTGGCCCTGAATGAATTACAGGTTAGGGTCTTCAAGCCAGAAACAAAACCTTAAATGTGTTTTCTTCCCATTAATTTGTTCAAATGTTTTTTTCTGAACTGATATTGCAACATTACCATTGGCAAGAATTAGAAAAGAACCAAAAAGTCCTAAACTGGCTTTCCTTATGAAATATTTTACTATGTCCCCAAAGAGAAGTAATTAGACAGCCAAGCTAGGTAGTGTTAGCTCATTCGTGGTCAGTGACAAACAAAGGGAAGCATGAAAAAAAAAAAGGTGTTTTATGTTACAGGTAATGTATTTTCCCTCTGTTGATCTAACCACCAAATAACATTTCCACACCTTAGGCCTCATGTTATTATCATAAGATAGTTATTGAGCTTATAAACTGGCTCATTTTTCTAGCGGTTGGCTAGGTACATTGTGTTTCTTCAGCTTAATCACTTTGGCACTGTAACTTGGATATCTGTAAGCAAGTCATGGGTGCCCAAACCATATAAAACAACATTAATATTTGCAAATTTAAGCAAATAAATTTCCAACATAGATTTTAAGTTAGTCTGTGAGGTCTATCTGCCCAAGTATGTATTCTGGATCCCATTTTCTGCTTTCCTGCCACTATGATGTCCAAAAGAGCACCAAAGACATAGGGACATTTCACTTTGACCTTGCATTATATGTTTGTGACAAGATACAGGGATATAGGGAAGAGGAAAAAAAAAAAAAAAAACACCTCTGTGCTGTGCAGGGTTTTTTTAATTGTCTTAAATAGTTTATAGATCAATGCTATTAAAATGAACACTGCCACTCATAACCACAACTTTATTTTGTTGCGTGTCAGCTTTATATTAACATGCAGGCATAAAACTTGCATAAAATGTTGTCCTTAAAAACATTGTATGGCCTTAATTTTCACTTGGAGAAGAAGCTCTTCAGTATCTTGCAGAGATGCTATCAAAAGGAAAGTGCTGGAAATTCTCTTCCTGTCTGGAAATCCCATTCACAGATGACCAGACTATGTGCTTCTGAAAACTTCCTATGGTTTACAGTGGTGTGATGGTTTTACTCGGGTGGGCGACCGAGCTCCACCACAACCGCTCTCTCACTCCCCCTCCTCAAAGAGGAACAGGGAGAAAATACGATGCAAGGGGCTCAAGGGTTGAGATAAGGACAAGGAGATCGCGCAGTAATTATTGTGATGGGCAAAACAGACTCAGCATAGGGATACTCTTCCACAGGCCGCAGTCTCTGTTGGTGCAGGTCCACCTGCTCCACCGTGGTCTCCTCCACGGGCTGCAGTGTGGAGCCCTGCTCCACCGTGGTACTCCATGGGCTGCAGGGGGACATCCTGCTTCACCATGGGCCTCACCACAGGCCGCAGGGGACTTCTATTCCAGCGTCTGGAGCACCTCTCCCCCTCCTTCTTCGCTGACCTTGGTGCCTACAAGGCTTATTCTCACTCCTCTCACTCTCCCAGCTGCTGTGTGGCACAGCATTTTTTTTTCCCTATCTTAAATATGCTCTCACAGGCGCAAACAACATCACTTATTGTCTCAGCTCTGGTCAGCAGTGGGGCCCTTACCAAACATGGGGCAGCTTCTAGATCCTTCTCACAGAAGCCACCCCTATGGCCCCCTGCTACCAAAACCTTGCCACATAAGCCCACTACAAGTGGCATCTTTGAAGAGTAGAATTAAAATGCTTCTAGTTCTCTAAACTACTTTATGTCATCCCATCAATGAAAGCCTGAAATCCTATTTTAGGAATTCATCCTCCCTCTTCAATCCTAATTTTTTGTTTACAAGGCTTCAGCTAGCATACACCCTGCAAATTGTTCAGGTCAAACAAATATATATATATATTTATGTACGTATGTATTTAGAAAAAGACAATTCAACAGCTAACATTAGCAATGTGTCATACTCTCCACTGTGAAAGGTCTGTGTGGATACAGCGAATGTTGGTTCACCTTGGCAAGTTCCTTCTTTAGTACATGGTATGTAGAATTAGGGCAGTGATATATGTATGGCTGTTCACAGTTTCTAAAAGCTGGAGAAGTTTGCCATGGGCAAAAGTATGGTTCTACTGTTTCAGAGTCCTTGAGGGCTCTGACTCAAATAAGATTCCCCCCACACCCACCCACCCACGATTTGTAGGGTTCCTTCCAGGAAAGATAAGATCTTCCTTGGAATTAGATAAGGAAGTCGGTGAAGAAAAAGAATAATGGAAAAGTGACAAAGCAATAGGGACAGCAGCCAACACATTTAGTAATAATGAATAGAGTTGGGTAATTATTCAGTTCTTTTTCCATAGAATATTTATTTTTCACCAGAATGGCAAAAAATAACTCAGACCATACAAAAAAAAAAAAAAAAAAAAAAAAAAAAAAAAGTGATCAACTTGTTCTGAACTCATCAAATATTTCTAGCTGTTTGGGGGGAAGGAAAGACTAGATAAACACAACAGTTGTTGCTCCCTTCTTTTGTTTTGATCATTGAACCTTGGGTTTCTCTTACTGTCCTTCCTCCACTAAAGGGAACCCAAATTAGAATGCTCATCTTGTGAGGAATACATTTCTGGCTATGGATATGTGCAGTTCTTCTTGTTGAATCTGATACATGATGTAAAGCTGAGAAACGGCAAAATGAGGCAAACAACTTTTCAGCTTTTGCTTTGGTTAATCATTCAGGGATGACATACCACTGTCCCAGGTCTTGTTTCAACAGGTGGTCTCCCACTGAAGTAACACCGAAGAAGACCAGAGATTAAGAACAGCCTTGCAGTGGAAGGAGAAAAAGGGGTAACAGCCTGCACCAGTGTGGCAGATAAGTCACACCTGGACCTCCCACAGGTCAGGCTAATGATCTAAGTCTTCCCACAGTCACAACACAGCTTTTGAGTCCAGTCCTTCATCTCACATTCAAGTGCCCAAAGCACTTTTGTGGGGAAACACAGTGGGAAGGGGAAGACTGGCACGCATATGTATTGCTTCAGATTAAAGAGGAAGAGAAGGGTGTTCAGATACCTGATCCACACAGAACTTCATTAATGTGACAGCCAAAAACATTAAGATTCACCTTCTGAATTGTTGTACAGAGGTCAGTTGCATTTCCTCATAGCATCTGCCAAATTTTAAGCTGTATCTACTCATCAGAAAAGTACAGTAAATGCTCAGAACAAGATCTTGAAGCCTAGTTTCATTCCAGTTAGGAGGAAAATATCCATGACTATCAAAATTTTGCTTCATAATATCAAACAGGCATTTCAGCCTTCCTCATTTTCTTCTTCAGAACACTTAATGGGAACAGTTTCACAACCTGCCTCTGTTTCACTGAAACTGAGTTTTCTAAGAGAACCCAAGTGATCCTAAAAGGGAAAACAAGTGAAAAAGCATCTCAGCTCTATTTCTAAGTTGCAAAGCCATCTGTCACTAACGTTAGGATTGATGAGGACAGTTGTTTGCTACATATTCTGGCAGCCTTGCTACCAGACAGTCTGGGAACATGGTCTTTTATAGCTGCTGCACATGTAAGGTAACTACATGGTTGCTCCATAGGCTTTAGATAACAAGAAGCACCAGTGGGGAAGGGAAAAACAAAAATGACCTCTCTACAATTGCTTTTCACACTCACTTCAGTAAACAACTTTACTTAAAGGAGTGGCAGCAAGAAAGGAACCTTTTATAAAAATATGTTTATATATTAACCAAAATCAAATTAAAATGTACACTTCAAAATCAGGACTCTGTTCCTTGTGTTGCACTCAGATAACCAAGACATGGATATGATACCACAGGATGCAGAGCCATAAATTTCATATCCTTGCAGGTCTGAAACAAATGAATACTGGATGCTTCAGCCTGACGTCTCATTGAAGATTTCTAGAACAACGTACATTATGAAAATGATTCTTCTAGATCACCTGCTACACTGTTTTGAAAAATAAAAGGATTTGACAACCGTAACTTGTACATAGCTCACATTCAGAATAGTAATGTTCCTCTCCTGAACTGCTAATTCACCGAACATCACTTTAACTCCATGCCTGAGAGAACGCCAATTAAAACAACACTAAAAGAGGAAGAAAAATAGTAAATATATATATATACACACACACATTCTCAAACTCCAAAATGCCAAATTATATCCAAGGCAACAAACAATGCAAGGTACTCAACTGCCTCTGGGAGTAATTCCACCCACCAAACTCCTTCACAGGCAGCCTCACTATATCTTTAGGAAGTCTGTATTAAAAAAAAAATAATAATAATTGCAGAATTTGCTTTATTCACAGAGGATTGGGTAAGATTTTACTTAATTTATGAATAAAGAATGCACAAGTGCCAAAGCAAGACATCTGCAAGAAAGTGCTGACATGGTAAGATTTGTACCATTTACACCACGTTTTCCTTAGACACAAGGATCTCATCTCACATATGTAACAGGTCAATTGTTTGGATAATGCTTGACACCTTTTGAAATCTAGTCCTGAAGTTGCTGATCTAATCTCTCTAGGAAGAGGGGCCTACAGGTCATATTCCTACAAATCCTCTTACACTGAAGGCACAGCTCTTATGAGGCTCAGCCAGGCAGAATGGATTTCCTGAAGCCCAGAAAGAGATGATACTACATAGATAAAACTGTTCATCAATGGATCTTGGAGGGTTCCTAAATGGAAGCACAACAGGAGGACCCAAAATACAGGGATGGAATTTCATTTTATTTTTTTTATAATGATCCATTTGGCATAAACTCAGTTTAGCATGATAGTTACAACTAGGGCATTCATCGCTATAGTGCTTGTCACTAAACACTCATACTAAAATTGGTAGGAAGGTTTATGCTCATAATAGAACTGAAAACTATTTTTTTCCAGGAAACTCAATCATATTCACATCTGTAAAACTGTTTCATGTCCATCCCATCAGCTTATTTTGTACAGTATACTCCCATACATTTGAACTCAGTCCCTGTACACTAAAGGCTACTACTTGATCAGAGAAAAGACAAGTCCAGTGCTGAATATTAGTCACAAAACTTGCAGAAATTCAGGCGGTTAGATCATCAGTGTCCCATTGCTGCAGTTTTTGTGACTCATTATGAAAGTCTGTCTGCGCCTACCTTAGTGGCTGTAGGGTTGTGTTTGCTCTGGTGTCACTAGCAGCCATGCTGTTAGCTTCTACAGGAGACTCAAGCCTATCATTTTCTTTCCCTGACAATTTTCATAAGGAGTTGCTAACTCACTTTCTCTATACTTCCCCATCATTATTACGTTTTTCCAATGGCCCCAAGGAATAGAGGTGATTACTATTAGTTGACATGAACTGGCTAATCTTGCAACTTGCCTTAGTCCCAGTAATGTGAACAAAAATTGTATGAGTTCAATGTCATCTTCAGTAAAGCAAAAAATATGAGGAACATCATTGTTAGACGAAGCTCTCAAGTGGCAAGAATTAATTTCTCCCCTTAGCTATGTAAATTTTCTCACAGGGGGAAAAAAAAGCTGGGGGGGGGGGGAGGGGGGGATTAGAAAAAAAGAAAACAGAACAAAAGGGCAGTCTATGATGCAGAGCAGTTATTGGCACAGAACTAGCCTGAGTCACACTCCAGCCTTTAGAAAAGTTGGTTGATATTTCTGCAAGCACTATCCACATACTCTTGCCATCTACAATTGAGAACCACCCCTGTTTCTATTTCATATGACAAATGACGACATTAAGAACCAGACCCAAAAGGAGTTAGCTCTAATTTTCTGTGAAAATATACCTTATGTTTTTTTTCACATTGAGTCTGAGAACGCCAAATATCAGGATGACTTGACAAAAAGACTGGTTCTTCCTCCTCTCCAAGAAAAAAAAAAAAAAAAAGACTTTTTTCCCTTTTTTTCCTCCAGATGTAATTCTTCTTTCCTAAATCGAAATACTACTTTTTTTCTACCAAGTCCAGACAACACTACTTCTCTTGTACTCCCACCCAGTTGAAACCTCCCAATAATTGTTGCAAGTACACCAGCATCCAGATTGTCATAAAATTGTCATAAAATAAATAACGCCACTTTATAATGATCCTTTTAACTTAAACATTTAAACCACAAAAAGCTGAAAATTAAAACTACAAACAGATCCTCCTTTTTGTAGCTTTCTCATTTTGCAAGCTACACGCTAACATGCCTCCTCACCTGGTTGTCCTTGTTCATGAAGGCCTTTACACTTGTAGCATGACTACAAAATTCTTTTCATGCAACTTCCTTACAAAGATGCATTTTGTTTAACTGACAGACATTTTGCACTTTGGTCATATCCTAAAATGGCTGCAAACCCTGAAACTGCGGACAGTGCAGAGCTACCAAGTCTGTGTGATTGGGCTGATATATACCATCTGATAAACTGTCACAATTACCTTTTTCTTCTGAGTCATTTATTCAGTGGTTAATAAATGAATTCTTTGTATTATAGCAGTTTTTCAGAAATCCCTTCTATTGCAACCCCCCTCTTCATCAGAAAGTGTCCTGAACTTTGATGAGTCATTCATGCAGTAGAAAAAGAAAGTTGGGTTCAAAACAGTAAAACAGCACGTGCCATGTCAAGAGCAAGAATTTGTAGCAGATACTGTGACTTGACTGGTTTATTTATCAGTATCAAGTGCAACTGCTAGTCTCAGAGATAACATTATTGAAATTCCGGTTCTGCATGAGCAACGTGCTGCAACATGTTTCCTAGCACAGTTTATCACCAAGTACTTTTTACAAGCAATTCAACAGACTTCTGCCCAGAATTGGGGCATTTTCACTTTCTAGATTCAGAATTTAGGGTTCCAGAAGCAAAATGAAAGTCGGAAAACACCCGTCCCCATTTTTCCAAGAAAATTAGCATGAGTGGAACCTCTGGATCTCCAGTTCTGTGAGTGGCTGGTGCAAAGAGAACAGTGAAGATTTTCATTTAATTTGAAGGAAACATTTCTGATTATAGTAATTCACTTTTACTCTCCACAAAACGAGCTATTATTTGCCTCTAAAAAAATTGAACATCAAGAATTCAAATACCTTCACTTTTATTTCTCTGACAAGGGACAGCTTATACCATTATAGATGCTCCCAGGAAGGAGTATTTCTACAACAGTGTTTTTCCCCTCAATAACTGAGGCTTCTTTAAGAAATCCAATAATTAAAAAATAAGAAATAAAAATAAAAATGAAAGTTTGAGTTGGGGAGAAAGAGTATCCTGGAGGGGAAGTGAGAAGAAAAACACACAGGCTTATGCAGCCAGCCATCTGCAAAGCTGAAGGTTTCACAAAGAAAGAAAAGCCTTCAGTGTTCCTGAATCAATGACTTCCCATTTACAAGCTAGCTGTATAGAAAGAGATTCAAAATGGCTCTCAAGGAATTCATGCCAACCGTGAGGTCTGTTTTCTTTGCTGTATTCCTCCACCACCACCCCCCTTTCTTTCACAGTCACAAGGATGTAAGTATTTATCAGTCCTGTACCCCTGCCAGCATACACTGGAACGAGTCAAAGAGACCTGGCATTGAATCACAGGGATTTGTGTTGCTAATAAATACAGCAGGCCCCATCCATTGTTGATTAATTTTGACTGAAATCTAAACACCAAACAACAAACACTCTTCTGAGCTGCTTTGGTACCCATTAGTTTGATGTGTTTATTAGACAAGACTGTATTCTTTCAAGTTTATTAACAGCAGATTAGAGAATCTGCAAACAAATATAGGAGTTTTATTATTTAAAGGTGTGGGCACCATACACTAATATTTTTAGGATTAGACAATAAATCAAAACAAAAACCAGTGCATCGCTATAATAAGCGAGAATAAAAAAAAAATCCTAATGTTGAAGAGCAGCACAGTGCCAGCCCTTAACATTTCTTTTCCATTTCCATTTCATTCATATATTCTTCCATTTCATTTATATATTCAGATATTTCATTTCACAAGATGCAGAATAGCACGCCTGGAGAAGTGCATAGGCCAAAATAACAAAAGCAGAACTGGGGAGGAACCACAGAAATTGCATTAATTCCTAAGGCAGTTCACAGTAAATAGCAGCGTTTGAGTATTTTCATAGTATATTTTGTAGCTTAAAAAAAAAAAAATCCTTTACACCCTGCATTAAGTTTCAGGAGATGTTTCATTTTCCAAATCAACATAAGAGGAAGCATTCCAGTTGAGCTCAGCAAAAATAGATTTCACTAGTGAACATTTCAACTTTCCCCCCCCAGGACTTTGTCAGGAAACAAGACAGTAGGGATGCTGCAACAAGCCCCATCAAGTTGCCTGAGATCCTAAATACATGGTCAACCTTAACGTGGCCTCTAATGGAGCTGAGCACACCCAGCCAACTAGTGTCTTCCCCTGCCTATGGTATACTCATAGAGCTTTCTGAATAGGAGGAGGTACAATCTTGGCATCCAGCTTGTAAGCTTAGAAAGATTAAGCTTCCACTGCACTGAGAAAATGATTGCTTTTCCAAGCTTGGAGTTTCTTACATCTTTATGAACTCTTGAAATACTGCATTCCTCTGCCTTAAAGCTACAAACACAAAGAAGGCAAGCATCCTAACTGGGCTTGGTTAAATAACTGGGCAGGTTACACATCCTCTGGAGGTGATATCAAAATAAAATACAGAAAAGTCTAAAGAACCTCTCTTTTCAAGTCAGATAGAAAAAAAAAGTTTTGTCTAGGATGTGAGTGGTCACTGCAGAAGAAAAATAGGGAAATATTCATCAATTTTGTACTTACAGTATCCATTCAAGACTCTAAACAATACAAAATGATGTCACAATCTCTTGACAGAAATAAAAAACAGGGTTTTGTCTACTCATATTTTAATTCATAGACCAATAAAATATATAAGATTTTTCACCAAGAGGGTGGTCGGGCACTGGAACAGGGTCCCCAGGGAACTGGTTGCAGCACCGAGTCTGCTGGAGTTCAAGAAACGTTTGGAGAATTCCCTCAGACATCATCTGATTTTTTACTATTTTTTTAGGGTGGTCATTTGGGGACCCAGGAGCTGGAAACAATGAACCTTCTGAGTCCCTTCCAACTCAGATATTCTATGCTTTTTGTTTCTGTCATAAGTTTGATTTTAGTTATTTTTTTCTCTTCAGACATTCAGAAGACTTTGCCAATAAATTAAAGTGCATCATTATTACTTAGATGGATGACAACACTAAATTACCCTCGATGTTTTCTTATATGGCATTTTAACCCAACCAAGGATCAAACCAAGGACAGTTCAAAAGAATTAAAATACAGCCTTCTTTGTTTGATGCGTTGAAGTCAAATAATGATTTCTGCCTCAAGCGAAGCATGATTCATAACCATTAGTTAGAAATATTAAAAAAAAAAAAAAAAAAAAAAACACATACTATTAGAGTTTGCAACTTAAAATTTCTAGAACCAGCAAAATTCCACTTTGTTTATATCTGTGCGTCCTTGACAGGGTAGATACTAAAGGTGTAGCTGCGGCTAATGGAGACAGCTCTGTGATGGCTCTACCTGAGGTGCTAGGGCAACTGTGGGAGATGAGGGTTCAGACTCAGCTCTGAGTCTAACTTTATTATGATTGCCACTGTATATCAGACAGACATTTTCACTGAGTGGGCTTAAACTCCTAAATCTTAAATTCATCTAAAACTCAGTAACATAACATTTTAAGAAGCAACACTATTTTCCAATAAGAGCAACATTATGCTTCTAACAGAAAATTTATTTTCACATAGTGTTGTCTTCTCACCAGTTTTATGAGAAATTTTGGACTGACCTAATAAATAACAGTCCAATGTTTGTTCTGCAGATGAAATAGCCAAGTACTCAAATAGCTTTTCATTTGATGGACTCTCCCAAGCATTATTTCAATATGCTGTTTTCTCATAACAATATACCAATGCCTGTTATTGATGACCATAAACTCATCCAAAAGGAAAAGTCATGCAGATCTTTCCGTGGCTTATTAGTTTTCATTGTATATTCAAATCTTCTAATTTATTAATCTAGAGATCAAGGGTATCTAATAGAAATTTTGTGGGATTTAAGAGGTTGTTTTGTATTACAGTTTTCCAAAGATAAGGAAATCTTTTGGCAGAGTATCTTCCTATTGTGTTGACAAACCTATCGGCACAGTCAGATGTGTATGTCACTCCAGACAAAAACTCATAGGAGGGCTTTGTATCAAAGGCTTATTTGTTAGTTTTTTTGCCATCTCCACTTTGGCTTCTGCTTTATACAAATCATCTCATGTGTTCCTATTTAAGATGGTTGAACACAACCACTCCTCCAGCTTTTCCGAAGTCCTCATAATATGGTCTGCTGCCAGAGACTGTAATTGCCATCAAGCGGTTAAATTGCTCAGTAAAATAATCTTTTTGCATTTTCACTGGCACGTGACAGACAACCTATACAGCAGAGTTCAACATACTTCAGTTAAATGTATCCAAGTAGCTGTAAATCTAGTTTTAAAGTGATTTTAGTATCTCCAGTTGATTTCAATTGAAACACTCTTACTACTTTTACCTGTATAACTCCATTATATTTACTCCCTGTAAGCCATCCCACTAGGAAGCATTGGTCAACATCTGTATATCTATACAAATTAGTAGGAAGTTCCAACTGAAGCCCACAGCAAAACTCCCCAGAAAGATTCCAGAAATTCTACAGATGCTATGTAGTGATAGTATGCTTTCTGTACTGACATGGTAACATGTTGACATTTACATATGAGAAAATTCAGTTGTGACGATGTTCCAAAGATTCTTGAGGATGTTCATGGCTTTCAGCAAGGCAACATCACATTTGCGTTGCTGGTTGCTTGCATCATTGTTCAGGTTTATTAATACAATTTTCAAGTAGAACTGTGCATTTCACCCAGACAACCTATGTATTTAGGTCTACAAAGCTGTCTTACCAAACACGGTGAGTAGGCTGGATAACTAATAAACTCTAAAAAGACTCTCTGATCAATGCAGTGCAGGAAACACACAGCCTTTCCAAAACCAAAGCATTCTTTAATTAGTTATTTGGTCCTAGACAGTCTATATACATTTACTTGACAAAATGTTTACCATCTGTAAATGTTCGGCAAAGCAGACAATTTCTTCAGACAATATACGAGTTTCAACAGACTAACTTCCCTTAAAAACAGTCCCCCTAACTTGAAGGAGAAAGTCTTCTGCTAAATTTATCTTATTGAGCTGCATCTCAGAATCTGTTATCAGGTCAAGAGAAATAAATTCATTACAAATCAGGCATCTTAGCAGGTTTTTCAAGCGATTTTCAAACCAGGCATCTTGTCTTGAACTAGTCTTCCTTTCCCAGCAACTCCATCTAAACATACAATCATCTCTTGACTAAAGTCAATACAGTCACAGAAGGACAGAGGTTTAATAGCCAAGTCAACATATGAATACTGTATTATTAATTAAGATAAAATATTTATGAGAAGATAGCTCCAAATCTACTGCATGGCAGGGGAGGAGGAGGGGGGTTACACTTACAGGATTTTGATTACTCAAGAAGCCCAACTGACTTGATTATAACAGCAGTTCTGTTGAACGTTATCATGAGTACTGTATTGGTTATGTTAACCTAAAAATAACACCAGGTGGAAAAGCACCCCTGCTCAATGATATCCTGCTACCATTAATGCAGCAGATTGATTCTAAAATATTTCTGTCATACAGAAGATTCAAGTACACCTCAGTTTAATTTGTAGATATTACTGTTCCTGAGCCATACTTTCAGTCTGTGAGTCAAGATAGCCTCAAACGTAAAAGCAAGCCAGCTATACTCAGTTTGAGCTATTATCACGAAAACATTCACACACATTTTCCTCCCCTTTTCTAAATCTTTACATTGCCTGCTCACTGCTTAGAAGATTGCTCTGACCTTCCTCCTAACAAGATCACTGAAGACCCCAGGCTAACCTTGAACACCAGGTTCCCAATAGCCCCTCTAACAGATGAGATGTATGTAAGAGTACCCTGTGTTAGGCTTAAGACAGTGCTATGAAACAGAACGGTTCTCACCCGCTATTGGTTTTAGAGTGATTTTTACATTTTTCTACTACACAAAAGAATTTGGCATGCACAGCATCAGTTTTGAAGGAGGCTAACACTGCTAATGAAGGATTTTCCAAATAGTACAAAGGAAGCATTTAATTACATTTGGGCTTGTTGAGCACCCAAAGCCTAGTAAAACAAGTCAAAAGTGAACTGAGAATAATAAAACAGCATCTGTGTTTCACTCTGATTCCCTGAGTGAGATGGGGAATTTGCATAACATTTTAACATAGAGTAAAACTGCAGCTCTTGGGGTTAACTCCTTTCAGCAACGTGCTAATGAGACGAACACCTTACAGCTAACCATACTAATGATCCTATGTAAAATTTTAAATAGGGATAGGATTAGACAGGAAACTCCTCTTTTGCATGGTGAGTTTGGAAGATCTAAAGAGATTTGTAGTGCCTGCAGAGGAATGAAAGTTAAAGCCCAGATATAAGAAATGCTGAGCTCATTATTCAACTGAGATTGCTACTGTAGCCCTGCTTTATTCAGTACCCGTGTTATAAAAAGTAATTTTAGACGCTGTCTCCAGGGATGTTTCATATGCTTAGTTCATTCGTATGTCTCTTAAGGTTATACTTCCTCACATACTCCTTTCTCTTAATAACATAGTAATAACGTACAGCTTGAAATACCTTCATTCCGCTATTAATTAAAACTAGCAACTGTCCAATTAACCCCAACATGTCCCATATAGTCATGCATTTCTAAGCCACCTAGCAGGTTCTTGCAGTTGGAGACAAGCTATTCACATCATCCAGTCTTATTACGGTAACTGCTGGAAAGTAATTCACTGAATTTGGTTATTTGAGGGTCTGTTCACAAAATGATAGCAAAACATTAATGAAAATTGTTTGTATAGTGATACCAACAAGTATTCTGTAGATATCAGTTTTAAAATTAACTAACATACGTGTTTGGGACTTTTTTGTTTGTTTGTTTTTTGTATTTGCTTTCAGATCTACAAGCTTGCACTACTTTTAATTTCTACCTTTAAAAATCTTTCTAGAATCACAAACTGGGGCACAACTACGTCATATCAAGTCCATTTTGAGACTTCTTTGCTCAAAAGAGAAGTTGAAGGTCATTTTCCCAAATCTGTCTTGGCACATACACCTATCCAAGAGTTTGAGGATTTGGTAGTCCAATATTTTTTTTATATATAATGGGTACTTTTCCCCTGAAAATGTGATTAAATGGGCAATGATGTCCAAACATTACAATGTCATTTGCAGTGTAATCACACAATGACCTGTTTTATATCTTCACCTAGGAGTCAGCAGTCCCTGTACGGTCACTGGAGAAAAAATCCTCCAAAAGATAACAATGCCTTTTGTATGTTTAGAGGTAGACTGCTGTTCCCTATTATTTCACAAACTCTCTCACAGGGCATAAATAAATTTTTACTTCCTTGTGTTCCTGCCAACCATTGCTTTTCTTTCAGCACTGATCATTATTTCATACCTTTAAATGCCAGCATCCTCAATTTAAAATTAATAAATGACCCTTCTGCTATCTGGGCAATGCTCTGTTCAGTCTTCTTCTATGATGCTGCCCCCATGAAGAACTACTTGAGGCCAATAGCATAATTCTCAATCCCCTTCTCCAGGTCATATACACTACAAATTCTTGCAGCATAATATGATCCATTGCTGTTCTCCAAATATCAGGCATCATCCTGCGCAGGTTATCAGAGCTGGCACAGTTCCATGGGCTGTTCTGCATGCTGTAACTGAGTTTTACATGCCTTTCTCAGGTATCACTACTTTTGTATCATGGATTTTCTGTCAAGTTCTAGCACATTTCCATTGCTTTCTTCAGTGTTAAAAACTTTGAGTGTTCATTAGCAACCTCAGGAAAGTTATGTTCCACATACAGTCTTGCATTTTATCAGACACTCTATTAACCTCCCAAAATTGCAATATTGGCTTTTCAGCCTTAAAGAATTTAACAGCTTGGGAAGGCCTTACTGTCTGTGCTGTCATTATTCTTCAGACATTTTTTACGACACTTTTAGTTTTTTTTTGCCTAAAGTTACCAGAGGTTTTAAACAGTTTTCAGTTATTGCAGCAGAACTGCTTATTGTCAGTGGCCATTATCTGAAATACAGTTGGAAACATTATGTGCTCTTTATTTGTCATCTGTATCACCAGAGTCTCAATGGTGGTAGATGAGATAACTGCTCAGTTCTTATGAGAATATTTATCTTTGGTCACTGCATTTTTGCCACTGTGTATTTGTTCAGTAATCACTCAAAGCGTTTGACAGAAGCCTCTCTATGGTGTACCTGTGCCCCACAGACATCACCGCTATTTATTGTGGTTACTTGCACAACGCAACAGTTACCTTCTGCTGAAGTCTCTTAATAGCTCTCCCCAGCAATCATCTTTCAGATAACCCCTTTCATCACCCCTGATCTTTGAAAAGAACTGCAGTCATGTCAGGTTTAGACTATCTACCTGTAGAGGTACAGAAAATGAGTAAGAGATAAAGACACTTTATTAAAGCTTTGTCCATAATATGCGTACTGACTCTACAGATCTCTTTACAAAGATATTATAATTTCATAACCTTAGGTTTTCATACACAGCAGAAATCTTTAAGCCCTGCAACTTCTAATTGCAATGGCACAAAACCAGCCTCAGAATGGCTTAGAAGCAGCAACAACCTCTGGAAGTTTCAAGGCTTTGTAGCTTTACGTCCTAAATATTTTAATTTATTAGTTTCAAGATTTGTAGATGACTGTCTCAGCAGCTGTAAAGAAAAAAAAAAAAAAAAGGCAAATACTTTTTCTCACTGTCGATTATTTAAACCAACAATGACAAAAGCAATCATTATAAGTTTATTTGAAATAAGAGTTAATCAGGTTGCTCAAGTTATCAGTGTTCTTTGAATTGTCCAGAATTTAATTTTTTGGGATGGAAAGGCAAGACTTCAGATCTAAACACTAGAATGAGAGTCATGTAGGCAAGTTTACATTTGAAGTTGTTTCAGTTCACCAAGCAACTCCCTCTACTGAGCCTTTCCAGCATGGTGCCACAAAGCGGGTATAAGGTACAATTTGCTGTCTGAGTGCAGTAGGATGAACTCAATAAGCAAAAGCAATGGACAAAACAGCAACACACAAACACACACACCCCAGGGACTGACTTTAGTACTCAGTGTATTCATCTTTACCTATTTCAGCTATACTTGCACACTGTGCTACCCTGGCAAATCCACAAAGAACCAACACAGCAAGTGATTTACTACCCAAGTACAGATTTCTTTTTAAAATTAAAGTTTTTATCCTTTTTTTTCCTGCCTGTAAACACAGTCGGAGTACTAGTACATTATGCTGCCTCTGTCTGGAAGAAAAAAAAAGAAAACTTGGAAATTCATTCAGTGGTCTGTAATTTCTATGGTTTCCCTCTGGCAATAATACTCTGACTAATGACATTCAGAAAGACACAGTTCAATGTTAAAAAAAAAAAAAAAAAAAAAAAAAAAAGAGGCTGAAATTATATCACAATCGGTACCTCACAGGCTAACAAACTTCAGTCCTCTATATTTCAATTAATCACAATCCATCATGCACATGGGAAAAGGTATTTCAGGCTCCATATCAGTCACCATAATTAATTTAAAGAATTAGACTCATGACAGGCAATATAATTAAAAAAGGCAGGCTTAAAAGGAGTTGGAGGGAAAGATTGTTGTGTTTGGGTTTTGGTTTTCTAGTATTTTTTTAAAAACAATGTCATCTTCCAGTAACTTTCCTGTTTCATCCTCTTCCATCTCAGCCTCAGAGGTTACAGACTTTGCTTCAAAGAATTTCTTGGCACTCTCATAGTCATAAAACAAATATTCTATAACTTCCAAGATCAAACACACTTTGGTGGGATGCAAAATAGCTACCTCTGCTCCGGTTTGGGCAGACACGCTTGTAAAGTATTGAATTTTTGCCTCTGCACCTGAGCAGCACATGATATATCATGAAATACGCAGATCTTCATTATGTTTGCCTTTCAAAAAGATTGCTGCTTGTCCTTCCCTACAATTAGAACTAGTATCTATTTGAATCTGCTTTTCCAAAATGAATTAACCATATGAAAAACATTCATAAAGAACCACTTCTACTTCAGAAACTCTAAGATTTTTTCTAATTCCACTTGCTCCCATTTGATATTGCAAAAGTTGCTGTCTGCTAAGGACATTGTTCTGATATGCTGGAGTTTTTGAAGAAAAGAAGGCTTCTTACTTGGGAAGAGCCTTTTATATTTAGGAAAGAACATTTGCTGATTTATGGTAGAGGATGAGGGGACAAAAAAGATATCAACACAAGGAAAAAAAAAAAAAAAAAGACAAAACCCTGTGTAGGTTCAAGTGCAAACGTTCCCTCTCCATGTTTGTCAGTAAAAACTGGACAGGAGTAAGTCTAAGGGTAAAAGGTATTTAGAAGCCTTAACATTAAGCAAAAAGAAAAGATGAAGATTTCAGATAAAACAAAGTAAACTACATAGGGATTTCCAGCAATTGAAGCCATTTGTGTCCCAAGAGTCCTTCTTGCAGACATGCTTACATTCAAAAGACATGCACATACATGCAAGCTTCAAGATGAAACAGCAAGATTAACACAAGTATTCCCAAAGGACTGAATTCCCTGCTCCAAAGTTTGGAGAGAAATAAGGTCTCTAAGCCATTCTGCTGACTGGCTGAGCTCAGAGGGTGGTGATCATCGGCGCAGAGTCCAGCTGGAGGCCTGTGACTAGCGGTGTTCCCCAGGGGTTGGTGCTGCGTCCGGTGTTGTTCAACATCTTCATCAACGACCTTGATGAGGGAATAGTGTCTGCCCTCAGCAAGTACACCAACAACACAAAGCTGGGAGGAGTGGCTGACACACCAGAAGGCTGTGCTGCCATTCAGTGAGACCTGGACAGGCTGGAGAGATGGGCAGGAAGAAACCAAATGAGATTTAATAAGAGCAAGTGTAGAGTCCTGCACCTGGGAAGGAAAAACCGGACGTATCAGTACAGGCTGGGGGACAACCTGCTGGAGAGGAGCTCTGCGAAGAAGGACCTGGGGGTCCTGGTGGACAACAGGTTGACCATGAACCAGCAGTGTGCCCTGGTGGCCAAGAGGGCTAATGGGATCCTGGCGTGCATTAAAAGGAGTGTGGCCAGCAGGTCAAGGGAGGTGATCCTCCCCCTCTACTCTACCCTGGTCAGGCCTCACCTGAGTACTGTGTCCAGTTCTGGGCTTCCCGGTACAAAAAAGACAGGGATCTCCTGGAAAGAGTCCAGCAGAAGGCCACAAAGATGATACGGGGCCTGGAGCATCTTTCCTATGAGGAGAGGCTGAGAGACCTGTGTCTGTTCAGCCTGGAGAAGAGGAGACTGAGGGGGGATCTTACCAATGTCTACAAATATCTGAGGGGTGGGAGACAGAAGGATGTAGCTAACCTCTTCTCAGTGGTTTGTGGGGATAGGACAAGGGGCAATGGCCGCAAGACAGAGCACAGGAAGTTCCGCACCAACATGCAAAAGAACTTCTTCATCGTGAGAGTGACGGAGCACTGGAACAGGCTGCCCAGGGAGGTTGTGGAGTCTCCTTCTCTGGAGATATTCAAGGCCTGTCTGGACACCTAGCTGAGCAGCCTGCTCTGAGGAACCTGCTTTGGCAGGGGGGTTGGACCCGATGATCTCTCGAGGTCCCTTCCAACCCCTACAGTTCTGTGATTCTGTGATCTTCTCTCTGTTGCTACCTAATTCTGGGCAAATAAGAACTAAATACAGTCCCTGCATAATACATAACCACCAAGCACTCCTCCCATTCCCACCCTTCTTCCTTCCAGTAATGCAGTGAGACATCACAAGTTCCCCGTAAGTCAATATAAATCTTTGCTTCTTTCGTTAAGGCAGCTTCCCAGCTGCTCTGCACTACAGAGAGCAAAGCCACTGGAGCAAAGACTAAGCACCTTGCTGACCTACTGTTAAAGCAATCGGGAGTGCATCAAACAGGTACGTGGTCATACTAGAGAGATGGCATATACAGAAGGAGGCCACACACCAACCTGTAAAGCTGTTGTCCAGCAGTTCTCTTCAATAACTTAGACTGCACTGCCAACACTTTTGGCTACAACAGCAGGAATCATTTTAAAAAAATATGCATATAATTAGTCAATTATAGTCAGAATACTGTGATCCCGTGGAAGGGACAAATGCTGCAGTGCCATTAACTCCTTGTAACCTTTCAACAGAAATCAGGTGAACTGAGTTACCTCCAGTATTAGCTCCTAAAATATTCTCTTGCAACAGGCATGGTAGGTTCCCATATTCACTGGGCAAGGTCAGGTCTTAATAGTATAGCTTAATACATGTAAATCTTTCTGCTCTTTTTTAAAGACCAAATTCAAGCATGCTAATTACCAAATCTAATTACCAATATTTAATGCAATAAGTCTAAAACTATTACAGTAGCTTGACTTTAAAAGTAAAAAAAAAAAATAAAAAAATAAACTTTGCAACACAAAATGAAATCAGACATCACATTTTATGAAGAATTTTATATTTACACACACGTTTGTGTGTATTTCTGTACACAAAAATACATACCCCTCCATTTGTTCTTCTAACATATAAGCTCAGAATTTTGTTCTATAGAAAACACTGCATTGGAATAGAAACATTTTTCAAGTTTCTAAACTACCACAAAACTCAAATACCGTTTCCCAGCATGGTTTCTGCAGTAATAAGTGCAATGGAAAAAAACAAGGAGAAAATTAAGAAGTTAGTATTCAAAGCAGGGTTTGAAAAATACAGAGTGAATGAGTCACAGGCCATGTTTTTGAACAAAAAAAATAGAAAACAATATAGACTTCAGTAAGAACTGATGTTTTGTATGATGTAAAAATTAAGGAATCTGTAGGAAAAAGTATGGGCTAACAATTTGGCATTTTGTAATTTGTTGCAGAATACTCAAAAGTTCTTTAAATACTATTTGTGAGCAAGAATACAGTCTCTGAGAAAACATACTTATTCCCGACTTCTAGCATTTTTCAACATAATTCTAAATTATGCAACTATAATGTGACTTTTTCTGTCTACACCTATCAAGGAAAAACAAGTGCAGTTTGGTATAGATTATTAACCCTGTTTTACAGTTTGGAAAATTGATATGCAGAGGTGACATGAGCTACTAAGGTCAAAACAAACTGAGCAAGCAAGAAAAACAGAAAGAACACCCAGTTCTCCTGACATGGGATTTGCTGCTTTGTCAGTTGCTGCATACATGTTAAAGTTCTGCTTTTTTCTCCACAGTGGCTTATTCCAACTATAGAATAAGGTGCTCATTACTGGACAGATGTCCAGTTAAACTCCTCAAGGCTGATTTTTAATACCAGTAATCCTCAGAGAGTAATTCTACCAGAGCTACCAATACTATACTAAAGGACACAGTTGCCACCGCATTTTCTGAACAGTCCTATGGCAACACTGCAGTGCCATTATGGCCATTGTACCGCCACAACTGGAAGTGTTGATAATCCAGGGCCATCTGCTTTGGAGACTGGTCACACACTCTTAGTACATTAAATTAATATCTAGTGCCATCCTAATTCCATATCCCCTTGCAGTCTTTCTGCAGGTTAAGGGGATAAAACTAATACACTGTACTAATAAATAGGCTTTACAAGTCAAGAAGATTCTCAAGGACTGGCAAAGAGAAAGCTAACACATTTAGTAATAATTAGAAAGCATTAGATGAGGACGGATAATGAGACAAAGATTTGGATAGACATGAGTCCCTAGCACTCAGATGAGCTCTCTTCCCTACATAATTTTCAAGCTTTC
This sequence comes from Oxyura jamaicensis, assembly GCF_011077185.1. Taxonomy (NCBI): domain Eukaryota; kingdom Metazoa; phylum Chordata; class Aves; order Anseriformes; family Anatidae; genus Oxyura; species Oxyura jamaicensis. The sequence continues at coordinate 62,475,701 of NC_048896.1, forward strand.
TTCTGAGATTACTGATAGGGACTTACTAGCAAAATTGTAAGGCAATAATAATAATAAAAAAATACTGCTTTCCATATCCAATGAATACCATTTTTCTTTATTACAGTAACAGCCAAAGAACAAGGAGGGCCTGTTGTAATGGGTCCCCACCAAATAAGACCATGCTTTTCCCCTGAAGAGATTACAATCCAAGTAGACCAGACACCAGACAAGGGGAGGTATGCAACATCACATCCTACCAGCAGCACACAGCACCTGAGGACCACAGTGTTAGTCTTTCTGCTGAAGGTGATCTATACCTTAACCCTGAGCAGAAATGCCATTTTCCTACTTATTCTATCTAACCGCATTGTTCTGCATGGAAGACCTCTGAAAACCCAGGATCCCAGAGCTGCGCACCCTCAGCCCATTTCCATTGCAGTCGTTCTTTAGAAAGCTGCATCAGAATTATATCTTTCGTATTTTGTGGTGCAGGACAATGAATCACGCTACTCTGTCTTTTCAGCAGTCTATGTTTCTCCATAGCATCACACTTTCCAGGAGCTATTGAAGCTCTTTAGAGACGGCTGGCATTTAGACGACAGAATATTGAAAAGGTCAGGACTGTGCGGCACAATGCAGCCATTCACGGGGCACATCAGCAACTGAAATGCCATTCCTTCTTTCTGATGACAAAGGCCACAGAGCACAACAGGAAACAAACCAGCATAATCGTGTGCTTTCACAAACTAACAGGCTTTGATTTGCTTCATAAATCATGAGGTAGGAAAGATCATCAAATTCTTTCAAATGTGGCTTGAGCTTCCAGCACTCACCACTGTCTGCTGGGCATTGTAAGCCTGTAGTTTCTTGCCATCTTCATCACAGACTGATTTGGTTCCCTACTGCCCCTTGACTTTGGAGGCAGGACTATCTGCTCGCACCTGTTCGCTCAAACCATGTTTAACCATAGCCAGGTAGCCCTGGATTAGGTATTTAGGCTATCCTGCTAAAAATTTCCCAGCCTAGTATTTCCTATTCAAGCTCTCCAAGGAGGAAGGGATACCAGTATAATCTCTTTTCTAGATAGGCTTAAGATCATAAAGCCCCTTGAGATCTTCCAGTAAAAATGCATGTGGACAACTTTTGCTCAATTCTTTTGTTTCTGCACACCTCAACTGACCTACAGGACTAAACCTACTAGTGGTGCTAACTTTCTAGACGGCACAAATTTCCCGATTTTGAAGCACAAGTTTCTTCATTTAAAAACAACAGAGTAAGAAAATGTCACCACTTTCATTAAGAATTGCTGAATATTTTTTTTTTAAAGTCCTTAATTTGTCAACTGCACTTCTGAACAAGGCCAAAAATCCTCCTCTCTACACAATGCTGAGGTCAGTCCACAAAAATCCTTTCTTTTCAGTCAAAGCTGCATGTTGAGTCAAAAAAATCCCTTTCAACTCCCTCAGCTAAGTCTCCCTTAACAAGAAACAGATGTCATTTGCAGATGAGATTGAGGGTAGCTGATAAACTGGGAGGTGAGGGCTCTGCTTGCCTAATTAAGGCATGAAGAAGGATGCTCATATCAACAACAATCCAGCTACGTTCACCGCAACCCAGGCTCTGTTTGGAACCACCACAGAAATTCTATGATTCACAGACTTCCCTGTAAAGTTTGTAGCATTTCTTATTCTCTTGCATAGTACACTTGAACTTGAAAATAAAACAGTTTGATATTTTGTTCTGCAATACCTCACCAATCAAATTAAAGCTAGACTCCAAGGCAAAGTGAGACAACCTCAGTACAATTAATAGACTTCAGAGCAGCATATGCTTTGGGCCCAATTTCTTCTCATTCTTTCACCAGGTTCTCACATGTAACTGCAAAGACTACTGTGAGGAAAGGCTCTTAGCATTTCCAGAAAACAAGTCAGTAGTATGGAGAAAGATATCCTCTTGCCAAAATTTGGTGCCAAGACAACCATTCCATTCCTGCTGCTCCAGAACCACTTTTACAACATATGTAGGGGAAAAAAGATTACCAGTCCTTACTAACTTTCTATGAGGCTTCTTCACCACTTTTGCTATCATTTTGCACACGTGAAGATGAGAAAATATTCAAGACCAAGTTTGTGATCCTTCTTCATTTTTCACAAGACATTGGACATACAACCTAATGGTTCCACAGGCTCCAAATTCCTAACTAAACTATTTCCAGGGAAGCAGTGTTGTCTCAAGAATTGCTTCTAGGATAGGAGAATCATAGAATATCCCAAGTTGGAAGGGACCCATAAGGATCATCGAGTCCAACTCCTGGCACCATGCAGGCCTACCCAAAATTTTTTCACCCAAGGTTTTACTAATCTGTTTAGAGTATCTCTAGAAATCCTTTAGGAAACAACTAACGGTAAGCTATGACTTCCAGTGAAGAAGTTTCAGTAAAACCACGTGAGGAAGAAAAGATTCTACTTGTGTCTAGATTTCTTGATTAAAATCCAAAATTAAATGGAATTAACTACATAAAAAATATTTAACTTTAGGCTGGATTACTTCAATGTTTTGCAAAAATATCAGTTTCCTTCAGAACAATACAACTGTGGGCTTTCAGGTACCCAACCTGCTACGTCTTCCACATGTTGTAAATGACAGACACCTTGAGGCAGACCATTAACTTGGATCAGAAATCACTCCTGTTTTATTACCCTGTAATCAAGGTTTGGTGCCCTTATGAACAGAACAAAACAGAACTAAAACCCACCATGCATTTTTATTTAACTCTGTACTGAGATTATTAGAATAATAAAAACACTGTAAAGAATCAAAACCATACTGTGACCCTCACTACTTGAGTTCCTCTCTAAGCACATACTGAATCTAGAAACCTAAAAGCTGAAAGTTTCTTTTGTTTCTTTTATTAAACCTCCTCCTAAATATTTTGCAATTTAAAGTGTTAAAAGACAGCATAAGAAAGGCAACTGGGGTTGACATTTTAAGTGTCAAATATTTAGAGCTCAACTGTCCAAACTATAGTAGGACATACAGCTTCCAGTAATGCACAGCACTATCCACTCTCAAGAAAGCTCAAGAAAGCTTTAGGAGACTGCAGCATACTTACCATCTGTGAAAAATTGTACTAGGTTGCTGAAATTCCACGCTTTGAAGAGACAATAGCAGGCAAGTAAATTTAGAAAATGGTACGGATGGGCAGACACCGAAGAAAGATTTGTTTTTCTCACACACAATGTCACAACCAGTTTAGTCTCCCAGCTTCAGTAAGCAATATGGACAGGTTTTTTTTAGGATACCTTTTATATGTTTATCTTAGTTAGAACTACATTTGAAGTCTGAAATAAAAAGATTGCTTTGGGGCAATATATTTCAATTCATGTGTCATAGTTCCACAGCTGAAGAATGTGTTTTGGTTTCCATAGTCAAATTTATATTTCATTTATAACTCAGTTTAGCATGATGTTTATCTGTTTTCACATTTCATGTCCTTACTGAGGTAGCTTTGTAAAATACACCTGTCAAATTCTCTCCTCAACCGTAACCTTCCTCCAGATGTAAATTGAATGCACTGCATAAAAGCCTATTAAACGAAGCTAGAACTAATTCAGTAAAAAGACCTGTGACTGATTAAGATGCTTTTCATTTCCCTTGGCTTATGTGGAGAGTAAAGTAAGAAAAACAAACATAGAAGATAACTGTGCTCTGTTAAAAGACAATCCTTAGTATAATAATTATCTAGCAGTATTGAGTGCCACAGCAGGCAAGAATCCAGTTAGTATTCAGTAATTATGTTCCCTCTTATTTATGAGAATTATGCTCTGACATAAGTTAAAGTCATTTAGAAATGCTCCCATTCTCCAAGGCCCCAGCTATATTTATAATGCTGTGTCCCATACTATTTCTCCTGGTGTTATGGCAACAAGGGATACAATATTTAGAGAGCTATCAAGTTCTGACAAGGCTAGGCAGCAGGCTCTGCATCACCACAACATATTCAAGTGGGGCAGGATGGGTGTGAGTGTGAGAATGTGTACACGTGTGTGCGCCTCTCTGCACACAGAGGCACGTCTGTCATGTCTGCAAAAATAACACGCAGAGATGGTAAAATGGGAGGATGGAGGAAGGGGGCTAACAAAACTGTTTGTTTCTTCTTTAAATATCCTGGCTAGAGGCACTTAATTATAGTATAGATTAGACTGTGCTGACTCCTTTAAAAAAGAACCTGAAACTCAAGAAAGCTCACTTCCTTCCTACTTAAATTTATTGTTATTATAAAGTGAGGCTAGACTTAGAAGATCATTGAAAGCTACAGAAAGATTTCTTTCTACCTCAGTAACTGAGAGACTCCTGTGCATGCTTATACCTCTTTTTTATTTTTATTTTTTACATGTAAGTGAGCTCAGCAAGCTGAAGACTCTCCCAACCAGGTTGCATGTCACTATCGAGTGTTTTTAACTAAATGGGCATTCACATCTTGAGCCAACTTCAGTCTTCCAGCACACTCACTTCGCACCAGTCAACGGGTTCAGATCTGCATTCAACCACATGGCAAGTGACTTCACTGTGCTAACATCAACAGATCAGCCTGCACTACTGCATTTGGAGCCTAACCCATCAATATTGCTGCCACCAAGAAGCTGAAGCAGGGGGATTGCCCCAGCAGTTTGTTTTTTATACCTCCTCAGTCTCCCAGCCACTTCAGGCATTTAGTTCACAGGATTTCTTGAGTAAATTTATGTAACAGAAAAATAAGAATATAAAACACTGTCATATTGCCAGGGACCTTCTAGGCTTATCACTGCACAAGGAGCTTTAGAAATAAGCTGAAGAAACTCTGCTTTGAATAGTCAGAAAATGAAAAAAATAATACTAGCTGTGAAGCAGCAAGCTGGATGACAAAGTGGAGCAGCTGAAGTGGGACAGCCCAACTGCCCAAAGCTTGTCTTGCAGAACAGACCAGCCCAACTGGCAACCCCTGCTAGGCATCTTGGAACCCTGACTCGGAAGATCTTGTGCATTGCCTCTGGACCTCAACCTTAATTTTTGGTCCAAATCTTAACCTTGATTTGGCCAACCTCTTTTCAGTGGTTTGTGGGGACAGGACAAGGGGCAATAGCCACAAAATGGATCACAGGAAGTTACTCACCAACATGCAAAAGAACTTCTTCACGGTGAGGGTGATGGAGCACTGGAACAGGCTGCCCAGGGAGGTTGTGGAGTCTCCTTCTCTGGAGATATTCAAGGCCCGTCTGGACGCCTACCTGGGCAGCCTGCTCTGAGGAACCTGCTTTGGCAGGGGGGTTGGACCCAATGATCTCTCGAGGTCCCTTCCAACCCCTACAATTCTGTGATTCTCCGATTAACATGAACAATTGGCCTTTCTGGATGCCAGGTATATTAACATACCCTCCTAGAGCAATATAACAGAGCAGAGTCACAAACTCACCAAACGGTTGAGGTTGAAAAGGACCTCGGAAGGTCATCTGGTCCAACCCCCTGCTCAAGGCAGGGACACCTAAGGCAGGTTGCCCAGGACCATTCCAGACAGCTTTTGACTATCTCCAAGGAGGGAGTTCTTTTTCACAGAGCCATTATCCTGTTCAGGAAAAGCTGAGGTTTTACTCTCACTCAGGCTAACTTCTGGAAGTGATTTCTAATAGATGAAACCAAAATTCAGCTGAGCTGGTAAGTACTTCAAGTTTTCCAAAATTAGGAACTGTCATGAGTTTTGACACATGATACAGATTCTCTGAAGATTGGGCTTCGACAACAGTGCTGCTGTCACAGCCAGGTCAGCAGTACCACAAATCCATTGCCATCCGCCATTTCTAAAACCTGCTAGAAGGATGGGATGTTGTGAGGGGAAGAGTAATTGTCTTCTTTTTGTATGTTACTCATGTGTAGATGTCAAAATAAGTCACTGTGCCATTCCAACACTTACTATAGAAGGGCAACAGGACAAAGCAAGATCAACAGGACTATCCCCCTACTTAGATCCCATTCCAGTTTCAAATGTGCACACTGCCTCCATTCTCCAGCAAAAGCTGTTCAACCTTTGCATGTAAAGGAAATTTACAGTTGCCTCATAATGAATCTCAGTTTACTGGCTACTGAACTTCCAATTGTGAAAATATTCTGTAAGCTGCTAGTAGCTTTTGTAATAGAAAAGAAAAAAAAAAGAAAAAAAAAAAACAAACAAAACAAAACAACAACAACAAAAAAACACTTAATTGTTCTTACTCAAAAATATAAATGTAATACATCTCACTCCCTGAATTCTTGTTTTAACTGTCTTGTTACTTAAAATTATAGTTACTTATTTGACAAGTCATGAGATATGAATCACAAAGGTGTAAGATTCCCCTTCCCACCCCCAAAACAAACAAACAAAAATAGAAAAATGAAAAGGTCCTTAATTAACTTCTGTTTTTAGTCCAACTACATGTACTAACAAATACGGGGCTCTGAAGCCACTTTTTCCTTTACAAGACACCTTACTTTTGGCTGTCTGTTCTTTAAAAAAAATAAAAATGCAGAATTAAAAACAGAAGACTGAGTAAAAAAAACTGGGTTTCCACTTCAGTTGATAAAGATCTTCAAAACAACATCCTACACTTGAGAAACAAATTAGATATTTTATATTTAATACATAGTGTACTCTGAAAACATAGAGAAGTATGTAGACTTGTGCAAAATGACCTCGCAATAAATAAAAAACACTGTTCATGTCATGACTCCATCAGCAGTCTGTGAAGTATGTACACACCACAATATTTGCACACCACATTTGTAGCCAGACAGCTCCCTCCTGAATACCAGAACATAGGCTCAGGTGCCCACCCCTTTCTCCCTGGTGAGGGAAAGCTGCTTGGCATATTGCCTCTGCAGCACTCATGGGGAAGGACAGGCTTGTACCACTTCTTCTCTGACAATGTAAGCTACCCAGATGAAATGGGGAGAAGTAAACTGTTTGCCTCCGAGGACTATTTTCAGAGATTTGTTTCCCTTCAACTACCTGCTGTAAAGAGTTAAAGCTGATGGATGAATTAAAGTAGTAAGAATGAACACAAGACACCCTAGTGGGTCAACTTTATTCCAGTGTAACATGACAAACATACTAGTCTTCCTTCAAAAGGGACCACTGACCTCAAAAGATAAATGTTTGAGCTCCCATTAAAAATAAATGGTATCTAAAAGATTGGTAGGGGATCTTCTACGTAGGGAGTTTTGAAATGTGTCTGTATACTGTGGTGGTTTTACCCCAGTACATATACTTCTTTAGTACATTAAGAATTTTTCCTGTAGTACATTAAGAATCTATTTTACAAACCTTTTCAAGGCACCTTGTTCATACTGTAAAGAAAAAAAAAAAAAAGAGGAGAAAAAAAAAAAAAAAGGAGGAGGTGGATAAACTAGTGAAACTGAGACTGCACAAGTAGGTCTCATCTGTACCTAAGTATATCCAGATACACACTAAGTGCCAACTCCTTAGTAAGCTCGATAATAAATCTAGCACACAAGTGTAAGAACTACATACAGGAACTGAGACTTCTTCCATTAAGAAGTGGACTGTAAGCACATACAACTTTTTTTTAAAACCACTAAGCAAATAATAAACACACACCTCAGCAAAAAATAAACAGCAGAACACAGCTCTTTAGGATCCCGCTGCTCTGTTTTTACCCAACTGTTTTACCTTAAATTACCTTTTACCATTGTTTGAAGGACTTAACTGTTTGAATTATCCTTTTTCTTTTTTTTTTCCCCCGTTATTTTTTCCCTCCAGCATCATCCAGCTTGTATAAAAGACCCATTGCCCTCTTGTGGCTCTGTTACTTGTGAGCAGACTCTTTTCACGAGGAAGCTGAATTTGAGAATAGCCCATTGCAGACTTTTTGTACCTCTTAAGATTTGCATCATGGAAGGAAATGCTGGCTGATGTCCAGTTCCGTGATTTGCTGTAACCTTCCAAAGGAACATCCAGTTGACTAGTACAATTTAGTAGTCATGCCAAAAACAAAGAATAGCAATATTTCTGGCATGTTCTTTTTCCAAACATCTAAGAATAATGGGAGAGATTGTGCCTGTTTGCTATTTCTGCATTCAGATCCTGAGATGCTGTGTTCAGTTCCCTTATTCTTCTTATTTGAAGTCCCATTTTTGATGTGGCTCTCCAATGTGCCAGAGACTGAAACCTCACTGCTGAAAAGAAATTGCTATTATTCCCTCAGATCACTAGAAATGCAGTTACATTTGATCATATGAAAAAAACACCACACAGAACGCATGGAAATATTCACCAATACAATGCACCGACCATGTAAAACACAAAAACTGGGCAGCAAAACAAAAAGTAGAAATCTGTCTTTTACTCCCAAATAACCCTGCTTTTGCTGTTTTATGGTTTCTAATCAGCACAAAGACTCATGTCAACTGTAATTAAAAGCTGTTATTCAACACTTCTCTCCTTTTCCCTCACATCACATCAAGCAAATATTGATAATTTTCTCTTCATATTTACTTTCTCTGAATCCAACCCTCGCACAGAATCATTCACCTTCCCAAGAGGGTTTCCTTCACTGTAGCCATGAAAATAGCAAGATGAAGTGGAAAGCAATAGAGCAGGTTATTTTTTCTACACCTTTTGTAGAATAAGTATGTCAAAGAACTGAAATCAGACAGCAGAGAGATGTAACTGAGAACATCGGTGTCTTTATATTATCTCCACAGCAAATTTTCAAAAAATATTATGACATCAAATACAGTAGTTATCAGATTTCTAGGCATCTTGTTCAGTTACAACTTGGCCGTACTTAATCACTATGACCTACCTTTATGAAGATCATAAATTACTCATCTAAGTTGCTTTACTCTCATTAGCTGACCGTTTTTACAATAATATATTCAAGAACCATTGCAATGTCTGGATTAATCTGTGAGGCAAATTTAATAAAATTCCAAATCATCTTCCTAGGTAAACTGAAAAGTCTGAGCTGAAAAATGCCTGGAGCTCACTGGGGCAAAAGAATCGCTGATTATCATTTTTTTCCCTTAAACTCGTATTCCATTCACTGCCCAAAATTCTGGCTGTGCAGCAGCAGCAGGTGGATAAAAGATTTCTGTTAGCCAGATTGAGCTCAGGAATGTGGAAAATGAGCCCAAAGCATAAAATAAAGAAATAAAGAATCATTAAAAAAAAAATCTATGAACCTCCGATTCATACTTGGCTAGCAAAGTACATAGCATACAGGATGTGCAGCTTTATCTGTTTGTGCTAGCACACCTCAGCATCTGGCTGTCATAGTAGATGTCAACTTGGTGGCAGATGTTTGCAAGAATCCCTGGGGAAAGGCTGTTTTTGTAGTTAGAAGCATACAGGGAAGCTTGTTCATTTTGCCACATTTTTGTCACCCTTCCATTTTGAATCATCACTCTTCTCCCCCTTGTCTGCCTGTCTTGGACAGGACAAGCCTCTTGGCAATGGCTCACTGAACTGAATCTTCTCCAAAAATGTCCTCACTGTCCCAAGTTCCTAATCTTTCCATAATTTCTCCAGTTTCATCCAGAGACCACTGGCAATAGCCAAGGCCTCCTCAAATACTGCACAGCCCAGATGCAAACTTGTGCATCAGACCTCCACATCCACAGGCTACGAGTAACATTTTGCCCTACAGGCTGCCTCTAGCCTTGCATAGGGTCCCTGAGAGGATCGCACACCTCCTATATGCCTTAGCACTCACTGTTCAGCATTCATTAAGTGGGAATTTGCTAACAGCCCAGCTGAGATGCAACAGAACGGTGTCAACAAGCCCTTCTCTTTACCCATCCCAGTAAATCCACACCTGGCATATAAACCATTCAAAGTTACATTTCCCATCTCAGTTTGCCTGTGTTGCTATCTCCCTCCTTGCTCTGTGAATACAACCTTTGGGAAAACAACCCCTACAATCCAGATTCAAAAATTAATATGCAACCTTCTTCAAGCCTCCTTTCATTTAGGAACATCAATCTATCCCAAATGAGAGAGAAAGCATATCTAACATTCTCCTGACTCCAGATAAGAAAAGGTTAGGTTTCCACAGAATACATAGACCAAGTATTTGTTTGCATTTTAGGTGCCTGCTTATACCTACTTCCCACATCCAACTCTAACCTGAAAGATGGGGGGAAAGTACAGTCCATGCTAGGAATGACTCAGCTCGTACATTTCAGTCCTGAATGCAGCTTTTTACAAAGGAATCAAAAAATGCTAGATACCAGTCAGTGCTAGTAAATCAGAAAATTTATTTCTATAACGTAAAAGAAGCCTAGCTTTAATCCCTATACAAGCAAACCAGTTTGCAAACCACTCCATACCAAATGGGCTGAGCACTTTTCAGAAATCTAGCCCATCACATCAGTTGTAACACTGGTATTTGCTTCTTCGTTCATTAGGTGCCTCTTTTCTTTTTTTTTTCTTCATTTATTTTATATATCAGAACCTTAAAGTTTAGTTTAGTACCACTGCAGATAGCTGTGACCTTTAGCCAGGATGCAAGCCATGAATTCATAACCTACACACAAATGACTTCATACTACATTTCCAACCCCCAAAGGTAAGTGGTCCCCCACTTGGCACTCTCTTGTTGGAGCTCCCTGCCTCTCGCACAGCTTTTTTACTCACAGTCTTGGAACTATGCTGAATTTCTACTACTTCTGTGATTACTCCTAACTTTCTGTTGCTAGTCGATTTGCCTTCTAACATTTACAGACAGACACCATGACTCTGTTTCAAGTGTCCTGCAGAAGTATGGTAGTGGATAGGATTCTTTCAGAAAGTAACAAAGAAAACTAAGATTTACGAGTGTCATTTTCACTTGCAATAAGAAATTAGCTCCTTTCAGAAAACACTTAGTTTTATGGAAGCGTGCATTGAACTCTCTGGATTTCAGATCTGGCCATGCTACTTCTTAAATTCCACTGCAAAATCCTAGAGCCAAATAGCTGCAATTGTGAGCAGCTTTGGATTCATATCCCAATTCTAACTTAAATTATTTCACTTGAGCCAGCTGGGCCCATTTTACATCCAACAGCTAACTAGACCTTTCCATGTCATGAAAATATTACATAAATGCCCATTAGTGTTTCCCAGGGGAGAATACTATCCAACAGTCATTAAGAAAAAAAATAAAGAAACATCATTTATTTTCTAGTACTTTTAAAAACACAACCATATCAACTCAATAGTTACAACCCAACCTGCTTTGCGACAAGACCAGGTAAGTCTTCCTCCTCTTTTCCCCCTTTCGTTTTGAAGATGTGGAGGATTATCCTATTGCCACTCACCACAGGCACTGTGAGCTTCACAGTTAGAACTTCTCCAAAGCCAAAACTTCAGGACCCTTTTCCTTCAGCATGAGAACAACACTCCTGTAGGGCTCAATAAAATGGCCTGAGGCATATCTTGGAGCAGTACCTATTTCATGCAGGAGAGGGCAGTGATATACACATGCACACGGTTAGCAATTAAATACATGTGCATTTGGACACACTTCTTTCGAGTGCATGACTCTCCTGAAGACTCAGAAGCTATTCATCATCATGTAATTAAATCAAGGGAGATGTCACTATGGCATACAACCACCTCATGATGCAGACTCAAAATGAATGTAAGTACTTCAGTGCTAAATGAGAGGAATAAATGTCTGGGGTTGAAAAGCAACTGTAAAAGGTACAGGATACTCAGGTGGGAGAAAGAGTCTGCTTGGGAGCAAGCAGAGATCATCAATTTGTAATTTCTTTAAGAGCTGACAATTAAAATTTTGATTTCATACAGGCACCAACAAACATGATCAGAACAGCAAAAGTGAAGGAGTTTTGCAAAGTATCCAAAGCTGAAATCTGCAAGATATTTTGTCATTGGACTGAGTAAAACCTAGTCATCTAAACACCAGCATGGATTTGAATCTTGAACATGTTTCGATAGCAAGTTAGTGAGACTTGGAGAACCTATTAAGACTTGTTCCCAAAACAAGTTTACTAAACTTTCAAGAATATCTCTACTTACAGTTTTGGAAAATATTCAAACATCTTCTCATGGCTGAAGTCATTCCCAAAGATGTTTGTCTGGATTGTAATGTGGTTGATTGTTTTTTCCCCTCCTTTTTAATCCAGAGCTCATAAAGAAAATCATAGAATCATAGAATATCCTGAGTTGGAAGGGACCCTTAAGGATCACCAAGTCCAACTCTTGACACCGCACAGGTCTACCCAAAAGTTCAGACCATGTGACTAAGTGCACAGTCCAATCTCTTCTTAAATTCGGACAGGCTCGGTGCAGTGACAACTTCCCTGGGGAGCCTGTTCCAGTGTGCAACCACCCTCTCTGTGAAGAACCCCCTCCTGATGTCAAGCCTAAATTTCCCCTGCCTCAGCTTAACCCCGTTCCTTAAAATAAACCTTAAATAAAAAATTATTAATTTCCTTAAATAAATTTATTTAATTTATAATTTTAAAATTTATTAATTTTATAATTTTAAAATTTATTAATTTAAAATTTATTAATTTATTAATTTATTAATTTCCTTAAATAAAACCTTAAAATAAAAATAATACTCGTTAGTATAAAGCCCAAAAACTAAAAAGCATGATTTAAAGTGGACTAATGTGTACACAGAAAGGAGTACAGATAAGATAAAACCCAGCAAATGGTATTTGCACATCCTTCATGTATCCAGTACCAGCACCACCAAGATACATTAAACACATATCTTATGGTAACCAATAGCAATTTGCAGAAATATTCATCTGGTAACAAATTTTGTGTTCAGCCAGCCTACAGGGGAAGCCTAACAAGCGCACTGAGAAGTCCAGTACATCCCACAAAACGTTTTAAGGGTAAAGCTTCACAACTGGGGGGAGGCAGGAAAACCTGCCACATGGGAGTGCTCACCCGCTACTAGAACAAACACAGGGCTGGAGACAAAACTGCTCCCTACAACTGAAAAGACCTCCAGAAACAGCATTACTCAAAACAGAAGCAATCAAGAAGATAAACTGGAGCATCACCCTGGCTTCCTGGGAAGAGCAAGGCATGGACATGGACAGGACAGGGGTGAGTGCTCTGCAGGGCAGTGCCAAAGCAGGGCAGTGTTCATACAGCACAAGTTGCTCAAAGGTTACATATTCAAAGACAGTGATCCAGTTGAGTTCAGCTCAGGAGTCAGAAATTAGTATATAGGCTTATAAACAAAATATGAATCTGTATTCTTCTGTCTGAAAGGAGCCACAGCAAAGGATAGGATCACCTACATCAGGCAAAAAATAGGAATGGAGTAACTTTGCCCAATGCCTTCCTGTCTAGAAACAAGAAGCCACCAGCCTACTGATCAGGTCAGCAAGCCCTCAGAGAAATAAGGTTGTAACCAGCTAAAATAAGTGGTTGCAGTTGTTCTGAAGCAAGCCTAGGAGATTGGGTACCATCTGGGTATACCAGCCCCTACCACCAAAAGCACCCAACCCTGAAATGAGCAGCCCCAGTTGAGCCTGTATTCTTCCTTTGGGTACACTCAGTATTCCTTCCACAGTCCAACTCAGTCTCACATTGCTCAACAAACCACCCCACAGAAACATCACATAATGTACCAAGAAAGATCCCATTGCAATTTCTAGGCAAAGCATCCCTTTGTTAAAGGCCTAGGGGGAAGGAACTTCTACTCAAGCAGTTTTTGGGAGCAGAGGGTGATCTGTGGATGGTACATATGTTTGCAAACAGGTGCAAAGTGCCTGCACATCACCCTCAGGCATAATAAAAACCACCCCAATGGACATGTTATCAGCATGGGCTGACAAACAGGCAAAGCATCTGGCACCACCAGCTGCAGCATCTGGGAGAGGCAACCAGGGGGCTGAATGCCAGGTACTCACCCCATGCTGCTAATGCTGGCCCGTGAGACTTGTGTGCAACCCATACACATGGATGGTACATGCACACAGAGCAGAATACCATAAAAATAACTGAATATTTAGCTAATGTAAACAGCATACTTGTTTTTAAGAGAAGGAAAAAAAAAAAAAATACAATGAAAGAGCAGCTCAAGTATACAAAGAGGACATTAAAAGATCTTTTCGTTTCAGTAACTAAACTGCGGTAACTAGAGCTGTATCAACAGTACCTCTTAGTGGCCATAGTAATCTGTTACCAAAAAAGGGAACAAGAAGGAAAAACAAGTCATGAGTAGAAACATCAGTGAGCTCAGAAAGAAAAAAAAAAAAAAAAAAAAAAAAAAGACAAAGTAGAAGGATCTGGTACCCTACTCAAAATAACCTTGGGAGGCAGTGTTTCTAACAGATTGTTTTTCCCCCCTCATCTTTTGACAAGATAAATGTGAACAAATACAGCTCAGCCTATGCTCTGTATGCCACATGCGCACACTTTCCGCAAGTCCTGCTACCATCATTCCTCCGGTCTTGAAAATTCATGCTTAATGTGTTTAAAAGAAAAGAAGCCATGGGAAACATTTCAAATATGTAAAGAAATTTCCAAACCAAGGTAAACAATCTTCGTATTCCTTTCCACCTGGGCTGTGGAAGGGGCACATGGTGAATGGGACACATATACATTTACAGTTTATCTAGATACTTAAAAATAACAAGGCATAAAGTTATTTTCAACATCCCCACACTTCATTTCAGCAAGCTGTGAAGGGCTGCCAGAGAGTTAGATGATCAATTTCTGCCTAGAAAGACGTGGACTCTGAAGAAGATGGAGGCATGTGCAAACTGTCCCTGGGGCAGAGAAACACTTTTCTTTGCCTGCCGGAATTGTCAGTATGGAGATCATGAAGCACAAGGCATGACACCCAGAGCACATGGCTAAGGCAAGGCTTGTAAGCATAAAGGATAAAGAATACATTTGCTATTTTGGGGAGATCCTGAGCGTACACTACATTACAATTAAAGGAATGAAGAAGGGAAACAGTGAGAACCCAAGCAAAATCTTCATGGACATAATGCAAGTGCTGGAAAATACAGAATGAAAAGAAAGCCTGCAGCCACCACTTCACCTTACCAAGACAGCCTAGAGAAGAGGAATGGTATCATGTAACATCATAGAACCTTGATAAGCTTAACATTCATTCAATTTAATATAGGAAATAAGCAAGTTCACCACTGACTAAGTCTAAAATAGTACCCATTTGGTATACAGGAGTGCTCAAATGTCCTCTACCTATCACTTAATTGCAAGCTGGTTTGCTAAACTTCCTCTGACTCTACCTCATGCCTGTAAATCTTCCAGCCAGTCATTAACTGCCTGGTAAAGGGCTGGCACCTCATATATTGTCACTTAATTATGTTATGCTACATTGGGCTTCCTAGGAGGCACTCATTTAGCACAAAAACACCTCTGAAGAAAACCACGTAGACAGACCGCCTGAGCCAGAGACGGCGACGAATGCTGCTGACAGGGGAATAGAAATGGCAAGTAAAATTGTCTTTGGAGAGGAAGGAGGAAACGTAGCAACAGGGAAAAAGAAACCATAGACATTTGAACCATCAGATAAACAGCAGCTGACAGGACATTTTAGATCTGGAAGGAGGGGGGCAGAGGAGGAGGAGAAGTGCACCAAAGTGGAAATAGAAAATTACCCTCCTGAATGAACGAGATGTGTTTGGAATGAGTCACAGGGGAAGGCGAGTGCAAACATCAGCAAGTCAAGGAGCTGACTGCGCGGTACCTTGCTCCTGAACCCAGTCTTCAGAAACAAGAGACGGCTGAATAAACACAATGAGAAAAAACAGCCTGTTCTGAGCTCCTACGTTGGCAGCATTTAAGTTAAAATGCATTTTGGGCACAGTACTACAAGCACAAGGAAGACATCACCGCTACTGACATCACCACTGGCAAAGGACATCCAGCACCTCACAATTGTCCTTCCTTCTTACCCCAGGGGAAGGATACAGAAATCAGGAGATGCTTCAATGGTGTTTTTTTTTTTATTATTATTATTTGTTGTTGTTTGTTTTTTTGGGTTTTGTTTTGTTTTTTACTATGGAAGGAAAAATAACCCTGCTGTTGTACAACACACACTGTCTTCAGAACCTATTTGCCATCAAAATCCAGACCAGCAAAAATAAGCAGAAAATAGCCATATCAGTGAGGGATATAAAACAATGTATGTGCGTCAGTCACTGGAGCCACTAGAGTCTTTAAACACAACACCTTGTGGATGCAGCATTTAAAAAGAAGTCTAGAGATAGGCAGGATTGAATCTTTTGCTACTCCAAAACTGAGAAATACTTAGAGCGTTTAAGATGACATATGGCTGCAGATGAAGTTTTATTCCCCTCCTCTGACTAATTTTATTTCTCCTCCCCTTTGTAAACATCAGTATTTCTCTCAGTCCCAGTGATATTCACCTGGCTGGAAGTCAGTACTGTTCAAAGCCCTGTTGCAACTGCTGTGTTTGACAGCTTTGCACTGAAGTCCGGTGTCATTCAGCTACATCAAATCACTGGACAAAGTCAGGATTTATTTGGAGATTGCCAGTTTGGGGCAATATACAAATAAGTTCCCTCCCCTCTCCCCCAATAGTGTATTTCATTTGACATCACCAAATTTCAGGTGGTCAGAATTTAGGTTCAAAAAAAGTTTCATGCACACATATCCCTGATTTGATTGAATAAATTGTTATTTTTTCCATTGATAAGTGATGCTTTCTACTTGTGAAGAAATCTTGACAAAGTGCAAAAGAATGAGGTGGGGAGTGAGAATTCTCCCTTTCATCTCCCAGAGACCTCGCAGGAAAAGCATCCTATGGAATCCATGGATAGTAAGGGATTAGGGACACTGCTTGTCTATAGGAGACCAAATTATTTACTACCAGATCACCACATATCAGTCGTCTTCCCGGTACTGAAGATGTTCACTGAATAACTTCAGGTTCCTGTGTGTGCAGTTAACCAGTCACTGTGAGGCACGCAATTACCAACGTGCTACTTAAACAATTACCAAAACTGCACTTAGAGGACTTCTAAAACAAGAGGCAGCATCAGTGTTTACTCCTCCAGGATGGAGAAAATAAGTGAATGAAACGTATCCTTTTCCTTTCCTTATCTTCACATCGCTTGCCAGCAAAGGTCAGCTACACGCTCACAAACAACCAGCTCATACAATCTGCAATATTAGCGAAACCTTAGTCACCAGTTCCAGTTGCATACAAGTATAAATAGAAGCAGTGCTGTGAGCATGTATAAGAGCTAGTCAGAAAATTATACAATTTCCCAACCCACACAAAAGCATTTTAGGAAAATGAACAAATTTCAATTTAATTGGAATTTCCATTTTGCATACAAAGTTAAATTTTGTTTGGTTTTGGCAACTAAAGCCTTTCCTCACTTCAGTAAGTTTCAGCATTTTTGAAGACAGCCTAGAAATTTAACCCAAGTGGAAAAGTTTTCATTTAAGTTTCTCATTTTATCAGAAAGTTTATTTCTCTAGTCCCACAGACTTTTGACCAAATTAACCAAGCAGCCTCACAGAAAAAATCCCTTTCAACATACAGAACTTCTGCCTTCTTACTTAACTATTGCACATTCAGATCACACTGTACTGCCCTCATCCAAAATCAGAAATCTGAGTGTTTACCCTGGGCTTTTTTCCTAGTATTATTTACAAAGGTTGAAATCATTTTGTAAAACTTACTCTAAACCAGTGCAAATATGTTTTGAAACATTCGTTGTAAATGTCATCAAACAATGCTGATATCAACGTTTTGGACAGCTTTTTACAAGTACTAACAGTGCACAAAATCTGAGAAGATTAGCATCTCACTGCAAAGTTATAGGCAGATGACAAGGCTTCAGATAAGTTACGGCAGCATAAACTCATACTTTTTTCAGGTCACTGAGATCTCTGGACACACCTCAAAGCTGTCTTTTTCCTTTTCACTATGGGGATAGAGAAGAGAAACCCCATAAGGTGCTGCATGCAAGAGTTTCCAAACCTTTGGATAGTACCACCTTTCGTGAAGGTGCATCGAGTTAAATTCTGAACAGAAAGAGGAAATATAATTGGAAATAAAAACGGTAGTCATGATACATAGGAGGTGAACTAACCTAAGTTTTCATCCCAAATTTGAATAACTTTCTCAGATATCAAGAGTTCACCATGTTGACTGCTTTTTGGTTCAGTGTGTGTTCTCCCTGTACTACAAATACAAGTATAGCATACAAACATGGTAACTGCTAGTCAGACTACCCCGAGCTGCAGTCAAGACCATTAGAGGGAGCCAAATGTTTTGGCCCAACAACTTCATAACAGGATGGGATCTTTAGACCATACACTTGCTGGGCAGGGACGTACACTGTTAGTGGGTGAAATTCTCAGTGGTCAATGCTCAAATTCCACTGAATTTAATGGAGTTACACCACTGACTATTTGGCCTAGCACAACAGGTTTCCATTTCTTCCTCCCTAAGGCAGCTTTTTAAGTTCTGTCTGTCTCTTTTGGATAGGTTGACTTAAAACTAATGAACAAGACTAAAAAAGGACTATGCTGAAAACAACAGCTCCAATCTATAAGCTAAAAAGCAACCTGCCTAGGAACTGGGAGAACAGCAATCCAAGGCAGTACCTCCAGAGGTACTCTACACAAGTCCAGCTGCTAGAGGACTGAGATGGCAGCTTGAAGAACCACAGTCTAACCAGCTCTTTGCCACTTTTACCAAAGACAGCAAGAACATGTGTTCCCAATGCTACATAACCTACACACCACATCCCAGTGGCTATGTGAACAGCAGCCATCTCCTCACAAACCTACCCAGCGGTTCCTCCCAGAGGTTTTTTTCTGTCAACTTTTTCTAAGTCACCTTGGAGACACTAGCATGAAACATAATACTTCACTTTGTAGTACTTTGTCTGTCCCAGCAGAATAAGTTTCTTCCTGAATACAACAGAACCTATGGAGGAAATACTTTTGTGTTTTTTTTCCTGTACTGTTTCCTTAACCATACTTAACCATAAGAGTCACCTCAGAAGAAAATTTTCCCTCATGGAAAATCCAGACCCCATTTCTATGGAAAGATAAGGACTATGATGTTAAGTGACATGAAAATAAATCATCTTCCACAGTGCTTCCCATAAAGTCTCACCGTGCCTGTTAGAAGACCAAATAATATGAGTGGAAAATAACTGACCTTAACTATTGGCTGTGATAGATGCACATAAAACAGTTTATTCAGTTTTTATAGAGGGCACCAAGGATATATTTAAAAGAGATTTAACACTTGCCAAGTTATGTGTTATGTAAAACATTGTTTAATTAAATACACTCAGATCATCTCAATGGGGGGCGGGGGTTATTGAGGGAGGGGGATTGGAACAATTGTTTTTTGTTTGTTTGTTTGTTTGTTTTCTAAACAGCAAATATTTTCACTCTGAATTTCATTAAGTTACTCTTTATATATAGATTGCTTATTTCAAAGCCATGGTTGGACTATGTGCTGTATTTTACCCAGATATTTATGGCATTCAACAGAAAGCTACATGTCCATGTATGAGATCACATTTTATTAATCCATGGTGAAGAAGATGCACGTGTTGTTTGTGTAAAATAATCCAAGTAATCACTTAAATTGCACCGTTTTTCAAAAGGGTCCTATATCACTGTATCCTTGGATGCTGAAGATATACTTTAGACCAAAATGCGGTTCAGTCCAAGTCTCCTTGTCTCAGGACTCATGCTCAAAACAATCAACTTACTTCAAAAACTGTTCCTCTATCATAACTCCAAGCACACTAAGAGGATAATACATTTAATGTTACCACTCAGGAAACAACATGCCTTATCCCAGTAAATATGGGCTCAAACGTGGAAACAAAAAGGAAGCAGGGAGAGCTCTTAAATCTTTAAAGATATATGAGACAATACTTGCTATAATAAACAACTTGCAAACATAAATAAGCCTTTGATAGAAGTAATATTTCACCATGGATTCAGCAAACTCTCTAATAACCAGACATTTATATACTCCAAAAGCCTATTACAGAGTGAATAAGAATGATGATAGAAGATTATTAAATCCTGTCTAACACAGTCTAAAGAGCACAACATTCAAAGATAAATGTAAAGCAAGTTTATAATCAATTTATTGCGTTTACCTGTTCACAGCATCAAATTCTGCTTGGAAAAAAAGTGCATCTGGAACCCAACAGGGGGATCACCCAGGAGTATCTTAATGTAATAAAGTAATTATATTGTGTGCTTCCAGAATTCAGGTCAGTACTTAGACAACAGAGATTCTGGGGAGCTTATATTCTGTGGTCCCAGGACAAATATACTGACCACATTTCTGAATCTATGTTTGGAGAATCTTCCATTTTGTCATCAAATTAATCATCATAATAATAATTTCTAGCAATGTTCCTACTCATTCACAGCTGAGGGTTGCATTTTTTTGGTGAAATAAATCTTACATTGAGTAGAATGTACGGGCTTGTACAAAAGTATCATCACACAAAAGCAGAAATCTATCTACACTCAAGTTCAAAATGAACGTCTGTGGGAGACCAAGTACATATGATGTAAGCCTCATAGCCTAGTGTCTACACTCCCACATTTCTACAAAAAGCACAAGTGAAACAAAACATGCACTTCCCATTCAGCATCATGACCTTACAAGGATTGATCCCAGGGTCCTTCTCAGCCTTTGCACCAGAAACTACATGAAATGGTGAGCCACTACCGATTACGGAACCATTCTGCCAGAACAGGGTGGCTGGAAAATCTGTGCTACAGCATAGGTCTTGTGAAGTCCCACACTGACACCTACCCAAGGGGATACATCAATTAAGCACAGACCTAGCAAGATGCCTGGCGACATTTAAATGTATATAAAATTATTCTTCTGAAACCACTGATGCCACCTTTAAATGGCCAGTGACAGATACACAACTGAGCGTCTCTACCATGATTGAACTCCACAGTGCAATCTGGACCAACAGAATTCAGACTTGCATAAGCAGGTATTTCTGCTGTTTCTTTCCTGTGACATAAAGTGTCATACCTTGCCTTCTACCTCAGAACTCCAAGTAAAGTAACAAGCTAGTCTAGGTGCCAGTTTTTCCTTTGCTACAAGAAATTCCAGACTGTTTATTTGCATAAAACCTGGCAGAATACAGACCAGAACAGAGAGATCTCTAAAAATCTGACTCTGACACGACCCTCTGCAATGGAGTTTCAAAATCCCACTCCAAATCACAGTTTCTGGCATTCATTTATTACCAACAGGCTTCCTTAAAAATAAATCCCACCCCCCTTGGCTTTTTAAGACAGCAGGCCAAAGAGTTTTGGCTCAAGTGTTCCCAAAAAAATGTCATGCCTGAGACAGGCATCCAACAGTTGAACATTTCATCCCAAAGCATGAGACGCCTGGCAAAATTATAAAAAGCTGTGCACAATATTACAAGAGAAAATCTAAGGGGTCACCAACCTCACGTATAACACCTCCTGTGGAAAGTGACTTTGAATGAACTTAATCCTGTCACTCTGGGAGGTTTCCCACCTTCTCTTGGGGAGGTACTGTGACTGCATCCAATATTTGTGACCCAGAATGCTGCCAGCACACTGTATTCTCCGTTATGTCCCCTACCAGAAGATGTATGCTAGAGCCATAGCTGAGACCTACAGCTGGGAGACAGCCTCAGAACCGCTTTCTCCCCCACCCTCACCCAGCCACCCCCCTTTTCAAACCACTGAATATTGGCTTGAATTTTCTTGTCAGAGAAATGCGAGTGCTGCTTAACAACTGGAAGACATTACCCAAGGAGGATGTGGAATCTCCATCAATGTAGCCTCTTCAGAACAGGTCAGACAAACATCAGTCAAAGGATTTGGTATAGCTTTGGGGAAGGAGCAACCCAGGGAACTTGCTGGAGATCAAAGCTTCCAGCAACGATTGCTCTAGGTCCAGGATACGCAACAAAGAGCAGAGAAAAATGTTCTTGCATTAAGTTTATTGAAATAGGGCTGCCTGAAATGTTCATGTCAAAATCAAAACCAAGCTGAACTTCTCCAGTTTAAAGCTCTGCTCCACAGCCAAAGAGAAATACAAGCCTATCGTGCATGAATGAATTCTGAATGATTTGAGCTGGCTTACAGGTTTACAATGAAAATCAAGCACCCCTGTGCAAAAACTAAGAGTTTATAGTTTCACAGAAAAAAAAAAATAATAATAATAAAGCTTTACTTCTGAAACTTAAAAGGGGGGGGGGGGGGGGGGGGAAGGGAGTCTTTGGGGTTTTTGTTTTGTTTTTTGATTCTTTTTACTACCTCATTACAAGCAAACCCCCCTCAATTTTGCCTAGACACAGTTGTATTTTCTACAGCTTGTGTGACCAAAAAATCTAAAAGAAATCTTCAAATACAGCAAACTCAAAATAGACTTTTGGAGAAGATCATTTTTATATGGAAATCATCAAATCAGAGAAGATTTTTTCACCCTGTTGTCTGCCAGGGCTTGTATTTTGAGCATGTTTTCCAAGAGCAACATTGGTTCTGTTTGCAATTCATCTCTCCAGTGAACATTTTTAAACTTGAAGAAGTGGAAGGGGGGAAAAAAGGAGAGGTCAGAAGACAAAAATGTGAACATATTTAAAACAGGGTTTCTATAGCAGTGGGACAGTTCAGTTTTGTGTGCATGTATTTTAAAATTTAAAGGAAGTCTCACTTACAAGGCAAAACCGCTAGCGGTATGAATTATACAGCTCCAACTTCCTCCAGCTTGGCAGGGTGGTAAGAGCTCTGCGGAAGGCAGCCACTGTGGTTTGACTCTCTCTCACTGATAATAGCCGACCCTCCCTCCGCCCCCTGAAAACTCAGCACTAAAAATAAGAAGGAAGCAAAAGGAGAACCATTTCCTTGCCAACACCAGTAGCTGGGAGGCCTGGAATGATGCCATTAGATACCCTGCTATTTATTGCCCATTTCCACCCCATAGGAAGCTTGGGGAAGTAGTTGCCAAAAGAAAAAAGAAGGGAGAAAAATAAACCTTCCTGTTTGGCTTAACATTTGACAGGACAAAGTCAGATAATTCTAGCTCTACATTTTGCACGTTCATGCCCACAGTTGTTTTCCTCCAGAGGCTCCTTGTAAAAACAAACAAGGATTTTTATACATCAAGGCTTTCAAAGCAAACACAGGAAGTATCTTCTTCAGTCTCCTACACGGTCTTTTCTCTGCCTGCTGCTTTGCTCTCTTCACTAGACACTCTCGTTCTGGACAGCACAAAATCAGGGCAGTTACAGTATATACATTCATGAAATCAGTTTCCTTCAGAAACTACTGTTTTGTCAATACCAAAGCTTTTCAAGTCAGATATGGTTTTAATAAGTTGTCTCAAATCAGAAACATGACTGGAGGAAAGGAAGGGGAAAGAGTTGGGGGGGGGTGGAAGCCATTTCTGGAGAAATTTGCTCTCTCCTCTTTGTCCACTTCACTGATGATTCAAGCAAGTCTCCTATGTATCCAAAGTAGGTCACATCTGCTAGGCTAGAAAGCCTTTCTATCTACATGCCTCAGCATGTCTGTCTTAAGTTGTTCTGCTTAAATTAAATATTACTGAGGACCAAGACAGACCTGGTTGATCTAAGCTAGTAATCTAGGGTTTCCAAAGCCTACTCCACTGAGGACTTGCCATTCACAATCTATATCAGAAAGGACAATAAAATTCAAGACTTTTGGAGGCAATTTTTAGGTGAGGGGAAATGTCATAATGTGTATTTTTGAACTTGCCAAGTTGTTTTCTCCTTAATTCTTCATCCAAGTAAACTTAGTTTAGGAACTTAATCCAAGTACGTAGATATTTCCAGGTTAATCAAAACTGCACTCATTTAATTTTTTAATGAATAAACTGCTTGCCAATAAAAAAATCCCCAGCCTCTAAAGGAGGGAGACAACCATCCTTCCAACATTCCTTACAGTTTGGGGTCAGTCTTAGAGCTATTCACGTGGCTGCTGTACCCTCCTTCATTCTTAATCCCCAAATAACCCAAGTCATAAAAATGTTTCATTTCTACAGACAGACACACCCTCTGATGAGTATTTACCTCAGGGAACACAGTAGCTAGCCCTTTTGGGGTCAGCATTGATCCTTTCTGAGCCACTGCGGATGAGCAGCAGTGAACGCCCCAGCCCCATGTCAGATACCCAGGTACTCTCCCTGCTCTCTGCCCCGGCCTCCTGACCCAGCCTGGCTCAACGCAGAGGAAACCCAGGCAGTGACACAACTTCTCCAGCCAGTCACCACTGCGGGTGAGCAGGACTGGGCAGATCAGATCCCACCTGCCCCAAAGCCTAAAGATGCTGCAGTACAAAAAAATGCATGCAGTGGGAACACATGGAGATATGTCATTAGGACAGGGTGGGACATTTGCTTCCTGTTCTGCTGAAGCTTTTAGGATTACAATGACAAATTCTTCCACAAGAGGACAAAACTGAGGAGACAGAGTGAGAGATATATCCCCTGCCATCCCCATTTAGGAAAAGAGGCATCCACACGGAACAGCCACAAGCCCAGTAGTCATAGCTCGTAACAGTTAAGGAGCAGGAACCTGAGAATCAAGACCTCATGTTTGGCATGCACATCTCCTGCATTCCCAGGAAAAGCTTTACCCTCCAGGGTACTGGCTATTCTGAGCTCTCTGGTCTGGCTTTGCACAGGAACACAGTGCCAGATCCCAGAATTTTTTCCTCACAAAAGTTTCATCCAAAGTGACAAGTTTCCATGAAAGGGTCTGATAAAAAAAAAAAAAAAAAAAAATTCTCTTGGAAAATTCCTAGCCAGCTCTAATCGTCATGTTAAATCATGGCCTCAGATTTACAGCACTTTGCTCCACACATGTTGACTGGAGCCTAGTAAAAGCGTACCGAGCTCTGGTTCCTCCTCCACCCCTCCTTTGGGACATGTAAAATCTTGCATCCTCTGGGTCCTATAGAAGCTCCTAGTCAAAAATGCAGTACTTTTTGTGTGTGTTTGTGTGGGTGTGTGTGGGTAACAAACTCATTTTATTTATTGGTAGCAAAGCATCCAGACCCAAGTCTTCATAACTTTCCCTTTTGTATTCAACTAGTCCTACCAAGCTGTTCTCCAAGCAAGGCCATCTCAGCTGTCCTGTCTGAATGGTGTGGCAAAGACCTTACAAGCATGGGAGATTTGAGTTGCTTGTAACACTTCTCAAGCAACAGAAAATTCTTCCCTTGCTCCCTGCTGTTTCAGAAGAGTAGTGCCATCTTCTAAATAAGTATAGTCAGTTGAAAACAGCAATGAATCTCCCTCCAATGCAGTGCATGATATGACTGAACTAATTCTGCAAATTCAAATATTTGAATCTCAATTCCCAGCTTTAATAGAATTTCTGCCTGCATAGAAATTAAGTCATTTTCTCTTGGCAGCTTTCAACATCAAGTAAAAACGGCATTTTTCTTTCATGAGCACTAAAGATCAGAAGGCAGTCTAGGCCCCCACACTTTTACGTTTTAGGAGGATTTTTTCCTGTTCTTTGTAAAGCTTGCAACCTTGCCCTTCACAGTCCCATTATTTCCTTCTTTTAAAGGAAAACAGCAAGAACTTAGCACAAAGCTAGCTCCACTTATATGACGTCCTTACCATAAACCCTGGATCCATCTTAAATTTGGGCTGAAATATGGTACAGTTGTCATATTGGCACTAGAAATTAATGATCTTCATGACTTCCTTTGGGGCAACAGGCAAAGAACAGACACTGAAGGCTAAACTGTCTTGAGTTATCTCATATTTGATGTAGACCAAGTGTAAGTACATGGACAGTTCCCCTGGAGCAAATGAAGTGCAGTAATGTGTTATTCCATGGCTGTACATTTGCATGCTAAGCCCATACACTTATAGCTTTTGATCAGTCAAGACATATAGTTGATCTGACTTTGACAAGAAGTAGCCAAAGGAAATGTGAACCCTCAGTCTCCAAGCAGATTTCTTCTTGCCCAGGTATTACAATCAGAATTACTCATTCTGAAGCACAGCTCCAAACAATCAGCCTACATATGAAATACCAGCCTACCTGGAATGGGAACAGAGCCATTCAAGCGTGTTGTACAGGCAACACTGTCAAATTTAGTTTCCTCTTACTTTAAGTAGTAAAGACTTGTGACACCAGAGCTGTAATCCAAGTCCTCTGATACTACTACATTCAGAGAAATCACAGTATCAGTAAAGAAAGAGCTACTATCATATACATCTTATAGATGTACATGGCAATCGCAAGGGCATTGTGGTGCTTTCCAGTTTCTGTACATTCAAATAGAATAAGGCAAAGAAAAAATATCCGTCTTCAAAACTATTTTCCCTATACTGTCAAAACATCAACTGCTCTGCCATCTTATCCTCCCCAGCTGAGAGCACGTTGCACTTTTACAGTGTTTGTACTTGCTCTGCTTAGAATTCAATTTCCTCTGGCGATCTGCATGCAGGCAAATATTGCCAATGGCACTAATGTATATTTGTTCTTCTTGAATTGCATACAGAAATATTGTTGCTATGCGGCGAGCACAAAACAATCCAGAAGTCACCTGACATCCTCCATCAAACATTTCAGAGTCATCAAACTTAATTTCCCCTTTGTGCAATAAAACACCGAGAGGAAGCTTTAATAGATTGTATTATGTAACGGTTCTATAAAAATAGCAGGCCAGCGCTGGAGCACTTCCTTCCTGAGGCCCAATAACCTATGCTGAAAGGATACACACTGGTCTCCCTGGCAACCATGAGAGATGACACTAGGGGAAAAGCAGCAACAAAAGGACCATTTTTTGCTTAGCAAAATAAGGTCTGGCTTCAAGCTTGCAATACAGTGAATGCCGAGTGCCCGACAGCGAGAGAACCGGTTAATAATTCTGCTCAGGTCCCAGTGACCTTGCAAGGCTGTTAACACTTTTCACTCCTTTTTGCTCTGCCTATTAAAAACAAACAAACAAAAAAACTCTCTCACAAAAAGCACCTCAGCAAGTATTACAGTTTGTCTTTTTAAATTTAAAAAGAAGGAAGAAAGTTGGGGCAGGGCTGTTAGAGGTTCATCTGCTTGCATTTCCAGAAGCCATTCTCTTTCTTCGCTCTGTTTTGTGTAGATGGCTGGATTTTCACGTTTGTTTCAAAAGACTCCTTTCTGTTCCCAAGCTCGCCATGCTTAGTACCCCATTGTCCAGCAGACAGCTGTTTTCAAGACCCAGCCTTTGCCTATGCCCAAAAAACATGCTCCCTCCCCAGGAAGGTGATACAGCACCGCACTGAAGGCAGAACCTGGTGGCCCAGACCACGTAACAAGGCCGCCTCCCTCGCCTTGCTCAGCCCTCCCACAGCCCCCACACTCCCACGGGGAGCCACAGAGAAAAGTGACAAAATGTTTTTTGTTTCAGCCCAACCATAAGGGCTGGAAGGTTCCCTGTGGCACAACCACATGAGCTTATTCTTGTCGCCTTCAGCTTTCCCTGGCCCGTTTTTAACCCTTGCTTGCTGCAGCAGCTCCAGCTCAGGCAGTTCTCATACCACCAAGTTATTTTCTTCGCTTGCCTCTCAGAAACGTCTGGCACATTTGGGTATTGCGTACTGCAAAGCAGCAGTGGTAGTGAGCAAACATGCATGTTTCTGAGGAAGGAAAGAAAAAAAATCGTTTGTTTTCTCTGAAATCTGGAAAGCAGCTGTCTCCTATGGCTCATTTTCGCCCTTTATGAAAAATTCCCTTCCTCCTTCTTGTCAGTCAATAACAAGGGAGGAAACGCATTTGAGCAGGAAATGTAGTGGTACATAACTCTCCCGCTGAGCAACCATACCATCTTGAAGTGATCCTGCACTCCTCACGCAAGAGAGAGAAATATCACACATTCTGCAGAAGGGGAAACCAAGCAATGGGGAGACGAGGTGATTTATCCACAATACCTCATTACTCCAGAGCAGCAGGAAGGAGAGGAATCCAAAGCCTGACTAACATCTACCCCTCAGCAGTATCTCTAGCACTGACATACCTCACAGGCAAAAAATAAAAGCATAGGTTATGGCCATGAAAGTGCCTCTCAAACTGACCATCATTTCCCCTTAATCTGTACAAAGTCTCCCTTGTGATTTCAAAGAAAATCTTTGCATCCTAACATGAACATGATTAACATTGCAACTCTTGTTTGCACAGGAATTCACAGGTATCAACCACTGTACGACATTTGGCATCACTCCTCACACAAAATAACTACTGCACCTAAGAATGAAAAGGTGCATTACAACAACAAATGTAGTCTCCTCACAAGAGCGCTCATTAGACATAACACCCCAAAGGCAGGGCAACATTGCAAGTAACGAGAATTTCACCGTCCTGAGAGGCTTTGCTTTAAGAAATTTTCAGATCAGTAGTTTGCCTATGAAGGTATTTGTTCCAGACAAGCAATGTGAAAGAGCATGCAACATGTGCAAGAGCATAGTTTGGTTTTGATTTAGATTTGGTTTGGGAATTTTTTTTGTTGTTTTTGGGTTTGGGAGAGGGAGGTTTTTTTTCTGTTTGTGTGTTGTTGTTTTTTAAAAGGGCGCAGACTTCCATCACCAGCCCACCTCACCCATGGACACTCACACTTTAATATGTAATGAATTGGTAAGTCATATTACTAACAGATGCAAAGTAAAAGAAAAAGTCCTGTGGAGATAGTCTCTAACCAACAGAACTGTGAGGTCACTATATTTACTAAGGATTGCAAAAAGGTGTTTTAAAACACACACAAAAAACACACACACAACTCCATATCTAAATCAATAAAAATAATTCATTTTCAGCTTTATTAAAAACAATGAAATCCCCTCTGGTACCCTTAATCTTTCCATGTCTGCATTTATATATATATTTATATTAGGCTGTATTTTAAACTCCTCAAAAATAATGTTACTGTGTTTTTTTCCTCTGGTTTCACAAGGCTACAGAGAGAGGCGATGTTTCAGAGGGGAGCCGTCCCCATTACAGAAACAAACACAGTAAATGATCTTTCTTTATGGTACCACAGATCCTAAAAGTCTGCTTTTAACACGTGCTGACACCGTGCCAAACTTCTTAGCTACAGCAGCATAAAGACAAAAAATGTCCCTCTAATTATGTTGCTTAATATCAGGATAACAGCAAGATTTAGGACACAGACTTTCAGACAACATTTGAAAACAAGTTCTTAGCAACTTCTGATCGCAAAAGTCCTAGGGCATTTTTAAAAGTAGTATTAGGCTGTTAAGCCCAGGTATCCTGGCTGAAACTCTATTTCTGGTCATTATAGTTCACTTGCGTAAAGCATGTCTTCAGTTTTCAAGTGGATATTTGGATATTCCTCTTCATTTCCTTTTAGAAGTGAAAAGGTGTTTGCTGTGGCTGTATTTCAGCAAGGGATTAAGTCACCCCTACGTGTTACCTACTTCACGGGATCATTCACATTCCTCTAGACCTGTTCACACTGGGTGAAATTCTCCCCTATGCTGAAGGCCAGCACACAGCCAAGGCATTGCATAAGTATTTAAGGGATTAAACAAGATTTGAGGGGTGTGTAGGCACTGCAGCTGGATAAATTTCCTTCAAGATGATTTAATTCTGACACACTGACCCTTTGAAATACATACATGAGGCCTTTCCGCAGTGTCCGGATTAGTTAGAAACTGCTGAGAAACAAATGTTTCCACCACCTTCAAGGAAGTTACACCCACACATGCCCCTGTGCATATAACTTCTACCCAATGTGGTACGGGGACGGGTCACTAGGGCAGTGGTGCAATGTGCTGTGACTCCCAGTCCTGAGGTTAGCACTAACACAACTCTCCATGGTAAGGTAACAACAGACCACAAGGACAACCATTGCAGAAAAGTTCAACCCCATTAACTCCAGCTGACAAAGTCAACAGGGCAACGTGGGATGGAGCCACCAAACTGTACAGCAGCATCAGTGAGGGAATCTGGCCTGGAGTCCCCAGAACTGGAGAGCAGAGCACTAGCACGGATGCAATAGCAGCACAGTGCACACAGTCATCCCAGGCTTGTCCAGCTGCAAAAGGTAGCAGGTGTGAAGGCAGACTGGGTGATCGCTTACTTGCTCATCAGCTCCTGTTCTACCTGCACTCACTATTTGGGAGGTGCCAGCTAAGCAGCCAGATTTGATGACTTTGCTGCAGGCTTCATTAACTCAGAGAGAAAGCCCTCTATCTATCAGAAGTGCTTCACTCATTGCTAATCAAGCAGCACCTCCCATTTTCCATGCTACTAACACTGCCCACTCATGCTCCTGATAGGGCGCCACTCAGACTGAACTTGCTTACAGCCTAGTTACTTAGTTACTATGTTAATTAAGCACCTAAGTACCCTAACACGTTAAGATTTCAAAAGGCAGTATGAGTTCACTGGACATTTCCACTTCCGAGTCACAGCAAACAGCACAGTAAGAATTAAACCAGCTATAAAGACTTCAAAAAACGTGACCCTCACATAAGGCAGACTATTCATTAGGTGTAAGTTCAGAGTCCATTTGAATTTTAAGGGAAAAAATATATATACATATATATCTGCTTCAAAAAATTTTAAACACAATAAGGGCAAATTTGCAGTGAAAGAAAGCAGCTTCATGGGAAGCTGAATTCTTTGATATTTTTAAGAGAAAGCAAGCTTTAAAACAAAGTATATGTCAGTATCAGATCTTTCAGATTTGCTTCATGATCCTTCTGCAGTCAAAAGGTCTCACCTGATTAAAGCAGGTGTTCAGACAGTAACATTTTCTAATTTGGAGCAAGAGGTTATGCACGAGACCATAAGAGCTACCATGCTGTCTCAGAACAAGACATCTATGCCAACACCCTGTCCCCTGATAACAGCGGAGAGCAGATGGATAAAAAAGAGCAGAACTGGGTGAGCACACAGATACCTCCCTGGCAGTCTCCCAGCAGCCAGCCATTTGAGGATCAGAGACTTCCTGTGCCAGACTTCTTTTTATCTGTTTAGTCACCCTCAATTAATTTCTCTTTCATGAACCTGTCCAGTTGACCCTTGTACCCATAAAGCACGCTATCTGGTTGCTTTAAGTAGATAGACAGGTATCCACGGTATGCGAGTCAGCAGCATTTTACTGCTACTGAAGGGAGGAAGCTGCAAACCAAGAGCTTTTGCAAGACTGCATGCTTAGCAGCTCACGATTTCTTCACCACCACCACCCCCCGCTGTGCGGGCTACGTGATGGAATCAACAGGTAACAAGAGAGCTCGATAAGAGGGGCAAAATCTGCACATCTAAATGCTGCAAGCTCATAGGAACACGGCAGCTGAGAGCCTGAAAACAACTCGGGATTCAAGTTTTATTACCAGATAGCTGAGCTCAACCTCTGAAGTATCTTAATGGATTCCAAAGTCTCCAGGCGCATCTCTATTTAAAGTGTTATCAAGGTCACAATGGCAAGATTTATCAGAGGACAACACAGAGAGGAATTAATTTCCTACGTCTCAATCCAAGAAGGAGAAACCAGTCACCAAAACCATTGACTAATCATCTTTAATTAGTCCTCCATTAGAAACTTGGTTGTGGTGACACAGTAAATGAAGGCAAAGAAATGAGTTGGCATAGAAACACTCCAGACACACCACTGTGTGATTTTGAAGCCAACATTCAACTGATTCTCATTACAGAAAGATCTCAAAACTAGAAATAAATCCCCAAGAAGCATCAAAGCAAAAGTTACTGTCTCCTGGCACTTCTGAAAGATTCACCCACATTCCTCCTTCCTGTCATGCCAGCCAGAACTGCAGCACTTAAGTCCTACTTGAGCATCATAAATAGCCCTTAAGTGGGATTGAAGTGATGCAAAGCAACCGTGCAGACCCCATGTGCAGGAAGGAATTCTACCATCTGTGCTCAACATGGGAACCAGTCAGCACTGCACCTGCTCAGTGGGCCATCTTCAGTCCTGCAAACAGCAGCCGAACAAGATACCTTTTGCTCTAGATGTCCTTTCTGAGGTGAAATGTGTGTGTATATATATGTATGTATGTATATATATGACAAAAAATTACTGCCTCTGTTTTATGAATTCATAATGAAGTGGAGAAGGAAGAAGTTGAAGACATAGAAAACCCCTTTGGAAATAGCTGGCAAGGTCTCCGAATGGCAACCCAGGCCTTTGACTACAGGAGTACAAAGAGATTCTTGCAAAATTCTCTTTTATTTATTCTGCATTAGGCAACTCTGACTGTGAGACAGAAATAGCTAATCCAGGCCTGAGAACTGAAATATTAGAGGAAAAAGCAAGTCATAGGAGGATCTCACTAAGTGTCTAACACATATACAGAATAAAACCTGGGCAGATGGCCCACCATCTTCCGTTTGCCCTTAAAACTGGCAGAGAAGTTTCTTGCTGCCTGGAAAAGGACAGGGAGGGAGAGGTCACGATCTCACCTTTGCTCCGCACTAGTGCACATACCTCATTCCTGGTAGGGATGTTAATGCTGTCTCTGATTTACACTCTCTAGAGACCCCTGGAAGGAATCTGCCTGAGCACTGCAAGGATTCCTACAGCATGTAATCCAGTAATATCATCCGAGAGCCACAGACAAGCCTTCTACATGCAGACCCATTGTTCAGGGATTCATGCTCTCTAAAAATAGAAAACCTTATGCCTGCAAGCATATCGCACTGACACACGTTAGCTTCTGTCACTGGCAGTGTTGATGATCCTGCTACTTCTACAGCACACCACTGGGAATCTCCCCTAAAAGTCAGAGATGATGGAAAAATCCAGAGAAAGAAAGAATAAAATTTCTCAACTCTTTTTGTTGTTTTCTCACTAAAGTACCCAGTTTGTAGCAAATATTTTGGTTTTTGAAAGGTGCATAAAAAATGTCTCATGCAAGGAAACACTTCCTTTCTCTCCAAGAGCCTGCACCACTGCTGCACAGGTCACATTCACTCAGGGGACAGCTCTGCTCTGCGTATCATCCTTCACTCTCATGAATGTATCTTCGCTCAAAATTGCTATTGAAGAGCTGAGACCACTGCATTAAAGAATACACACTGTGTATCTTTCCAATAAGGGAAAACAAGCTTTATACATGCTGAGGTCTTAAACAGTTATGCACCCAAACCTACAGTGAGTGGTCTTCTACAGAAGTTTATGACAGCAATAATTTATAGACTCAACACATGGCTGTACTGTTTAGCGTAGCAACAGTTAAGACAAAATGGTTGTATTTGGAACAAAGGACACTGAAAAAAATCCACTGTTTTTCCAAACTACTCTTAACTTCAGTTTTTAGCTAATTAAGATTTTCAGAGTGTGATTTGCAGAGTCTGGTTTTCAGGTGTGCTGCCCTCTCTTTTCACCTCCATGATCCTCTCATGAAGAACTGAAAAGAAATTTATTGTTGTTTACTCCCTCTCTCCCTCTCTTTCTAAATCAAGCAAAACAGATAATGGATTCCTCCAGAAAAAAAAAAAAAAAAAAAAAAAAAAAAAAAAGTCTCCATGATATCCCAGCTGCTCCTAAGTTGCAGCTTGAAGGTCTGTAGGCCCTGTTGCATTAGCTGGGATTTCCTTTAGGCATCCTTTGAATGAAATTTAATTCTGTCTCTGAATCACAATTTTAGATGTGGCCTTTTTTTGCTGTTATGTAACCGGCACATCAAGGCAAACATTTGGAATAGAGTTTTGAGTGCAAGCCACATTTGTTGCTGAATAAACAAAGTAATCCGTACAAAAAATAAAAATGTGTACTTCAAGGTATAAAACTTTTTTTGAGCAGAGGAAAAAAAGAAAACGAAAAAAAAAAAAAAAAACTTAGCCTCTCATTTGGATAGATACCTAGCAAGAAATACCACTGTTGTCTGAAGCACTGATTAAGGCCAAAGGCAGAGAGCAGCTAGGAGATAAGCCATTAGTCTGACCTAGCAAATCATATCCTTTGTTCATCGTGTTTCCTGGGGATTTGAAACAGCTCTTCCCATTCTCTCTGAAAGCAGATGAATAGAGAGTGATGACTTTAGAGCTTTTCAAGTGACAAGAGCAGGAGGAAAGGCAGGCCTATAGCGACAGCCTTTAACAAGGGTAGTACAGCTGACATAGGAACCCATATATTGGCTTATTGAGCAGATTCTTCCCCCACAAAACAAAGTTTCCTTCTTCACATGAAACTCTAGTAAAGCTTTAGTACTTCCTATGGCCATGTCCCTAATCTAAAAATAAAAATAAATACATGTTGAAAAGGCAAAGCTACAAGACAGGGTGGGGAGAAGAGGCTCGTTTTTCAGCTTTAACCATTTCATGAGTCTTACCTGATTTCAAGTGTCTGATAAGTATCTGATACCAATTTTTAAATATTACACTGAAAAAAAAGCAGTAATAATGCTGTATGTAAAAAACACTTTGTGCAATTAGAGAATAATAAAGAGCTGGAACAGAACACAACAGTCTGCTCCATTGCATCTGTTCTTACTGGTATTACACCATCAAAGCGATGCTACACTAGCACTCGGAAGGAGTGAAGATAGTGTGTTATAGCTTAATTAAGCTAAGAGAAAAATTATTTTCACTTTTCCTCCAGATGTTCCCACACTCACCATATAAGATGAACAGAAAACCCACAATAAGGTTTGTGGTTAGAGCAACAGTAAACCCGTTATCAAATTTCTCTGAGACTGTTCTGGAAGTTTACGACATAAGAGTAAAGTAAAATTTTATGCACCTCATTAGGCATATCACACACCTCTCAAAGTAAATATGACTAGCCTGATTTGGGACTATCTGGGAGAGAAAGGGTTCACCAACCATAGGAAGAAGTGCATTTTGCATGGTATTATAAATGAATGAACTCTAAATTCTGCCAGCTTATTTGGACAACTCTTACGTACATAAACAGCCATCATCTTTAGTTTGGTGCCTTTAAATTCAGCACTTGTCTAAATAAATGTTGTATCCTCAAATACAGCTATACTGACAAGAAAATTGTACAATATTCCATGATACTCGGCATGGGATAACGAATCCTCTCTACAATGTTTCTGACAGCTACTCTGTGCAATTCAACAGATTTATCATAAATTTCTGTATATCTTTCTATAATATTACAGAAAGAAAAACAACAACAAATTAAAAAACTCCAGCTAAAATGCAGTAATCTTAAATTATTCCTGGATTTTGGGCACATAAGAGAGACTGTAAAAACGTCCTGATGGTTTGTAGTATTTCACCCTAATGGTTGCAGAACAAATAAGAAAATAAATTAGCTCTAGATCAAAAGCTGTGTGTGTTTGGGGACTTATGGCTTTTTTCCTTTTAAAACACAAAAGACCCTCCTCACTGTAAGGGACGTTTCACAACTTTGGAGAAGCTACAGATCAGTCAAGTAGACAAATACATATAAGATGTCAGAACATCAGACTGTATGGTGGCTTCTACCAAAATACCAGCAAATGATCTCCAAGGTTTCAAGGCAATTGGATTTGAATCCCACCAGTGAATGGCTGGACTGTTCCCAATAAAATATAAAAATGATCTTCGTTCGGAGTTTGTTCAGAAACAGGTTTGAACAAAGTCAGTGAAGAAAAACACAGTCTCATGCTGTGCATTTGTCTGCTTTTAAATGTCTTATGCCAATGGGGATCCCAGAAATTATTCTAGGAGATAGGTAGTTTCCCCAAGCACTCTTGTTGCTTTAAACAAAATTGCTGCATGCTCCGTTTTTGGTCAGCTTCAGATTCAAATAAACTAAAAACCTCAGAATAATTCTCAGGTCAAAACCACGAGATCCAAAGGAAAATGGCTCATTTCACATAGTTTTGATACTGAATCATATGGTAAAGTCTCACACAGTAGTTTTTAGGAAAACGTGTTTACCCAAAAGTGGATAAACAAAATCTGTGAGGAGTTCACCCACAACTACACTTTTAAAGAGTTCATTCTTGGCACAGACGCGGACAACTCCCATCAGCTTGAATGGAAAACTCACCTGCTTATGCCAGGACTAACTTTGGTCACTAGCATCTGCAAACATACAGCAGAGGATCTGCTTTCCCACAACTAACTGAAGTTTTACACCTTTGTCAATTCACTCTTTTTGATGAGGTACACAGCAGCAAAACAGCGGTCAATCAGGATGTGGGCTAGTTTGTTTTCAGAGAGATTCAATATGCAGCAGACACTGTGCCATATTTAAGCAATAAAGAGCACTGCTTCTGTCCATCATAAGGACTTGTTTGGAATTATAAAGACATATGGTATTTTTAGAGGCTGAAACAAACATACTGACTCACAGTCACCACTGCCAATTGAAAATAAGGCACATTTACTGATGCAACCAACGTTCCACTTCAATCCGCTTTCCCATCAAACCTCAATGTTTTATTTTAGTTGCAAAAAGGTTTATTAAAATCTTACAGCCACATGATAATTCTCTCAACTGAGAAGTGGTGTGAGGCTTAAAAAAAAAAAAAAAAAAAAAAAAAGATGCAATCCTGCTCCTTTTAAAAAACACCCTTTCTGAGCTGCATTCGGCATTCTGCCAAATTCATATTTTCATTTAATAAAAGCACCATAAAGTCAGAACTACAGATGTTTCCATTTTTTTTACACAACCAGAATTGGGAGATCTGGCGTAGTATCTCCAGCTCTGTCACCAACTGTAACTTCAGACAAACTACTGAATGCTTTGTGGATTGGCCTTATTGTTCTTAATTTGCAGATAATAACAATTTGTATTTGTACCACAGTAGCATCTTCACTCTCTTCCCCACAAGCCTAGGTTTTCTATTACATGAGAGTAAGAGACAGCCACAGCTGACAAGCATATGTTTGTTTACCTACCCTTTTCAGCAAGAGCTTGAAGGTTAAATCCTAATTCTTACACTGTACAGGTTTGTTTTATTTTTGCTGTTGTTGTTTTGTTGCTGTTGTTTTAATTTGTTGTACAGAAAATGATGAACACATTACAGTTATCACTTGTTTGCAAATATACCTCTTAGAGTAAGAATATCTTTGCAAGAAGTTACCAAAACTGGGGTCCTCAGTCTTCCCTAAATATTCAGTGCTCTAAGCAAAATGTAGCCAAGTGAATGACACACTGCTGTTCTCCTAGATGACGGCAAACAAAAAGCACAGGAAAAATTTATACTGTAGTGAATCATATGCATATTTTGACTGGTGGAAGCTCTGCCAGAGAATGGAAAGAAAGATTAATTTAGTTGGTTTATCCCTTCCCTCGACTTCCACACAGCCTAAAACAGTGCCTTCTTACAAAGCCTGCCCACATCCTGGCTCCCCTCCAGGGAGGCACTGGTGTATGCAGGCTGTGTATCAGACAGCACTTTGTCCTTGCCAGGATGTGGTCTGCCTTTGTAACAAGGCCTATGCAAATGGGTGCCCAGGAGCCCTTGCAGCCGACTGTGGCGAATACCACTTGTTCCTTCACCAGACATAAATGAACTGTAACTACCTCAAAGCGGAACAAACAATATAAGAAAAGAAGGGAAAACATCCAGATTTAACCAGATTAACGATAACAGCTCTCCTGAGGAAAGACTCCCTGAAGAGGAGAATTCAGGAATTATTAGCAGCCATTAACCAAGTTTCTAGTTCATGACATGCCACGCATTCAAAAATACAAGTCTGTGATTTCCGTTGTAAAAGTATTTGGGAGGATTATTAACTTTGCAGAAGACAGACTGGTCACAGTGTAAACTGCTGTCCTAAACGTTTCTTATTTGCTTTGCATCCCCAGCATCCTACTAAAAATAAAAACAAGAGGAAAACACACACCTGTGTGGGGCTTAGCTACAAGTGCACAGCTGAACCACCAAAAAGGCCACCATTCCTCTGCTGCACTAAACCCTCTTGGCTCATCCTGAACCCTTCTTTCTGCCCTTTCACTTGGCCTAGAACACTCGACTTCAGAAAAACTACTCCTTAGCACAAACCACAACTGCAACACATGCATTAAAAGAGAACAATGAACAGCAAGGAATTTCTAGTGTTTTTCCCTCAAACTTTCTTACTATAGTTCTGCCATCACTCTACTAAGGCATGATCTTGGGAAGAAGATGAAAATCATTAATGCTGTGACTCCATTTCTGAAAGCAGAAACATTAGGGTGACAGAAATCTGAAGTACTGATGCTGTACTAGAAGAATGGGTGCTGACAGCAAGCTGTTAACTCATCAGCAGGTGTAGATCTTGTGAAGTGCATTCAAGCTGGATCCTGAGTAAAAAATTCTATGAAAGCAGTAAGAAACAAGGAGCAACCAGACTAGCCTATCTCATGATTAACACACGAAATCCACCTCTATCCACATATGGACTCCATCAACTTGAGTAGGAAAATAAAGTGTCAATGGGCCATTAGATCCAGATATATCACGTTCCAAGTGGCACTCTTGGAACACATTAAAGGACAGTTGTGTCCTAGCCAGCGTGGCTGACATGGAAATGACTCTCTTCTCAGAAAAATACCAAGCTGTTCAGCAAGTTAAGGACTGAGACCCAAGTGTTAAAGGTCAGAGACCCCCTGCTTTCTTCACACATCTCAGGACAACTAATAAAGAAAATATAAAGGGGAAAGTAGAATAGTTAAGTATTCTGGGCCCACTATATTTGCAGCATCCTCAGGCAAACAAACCCAAATGCCATCCTGACCCCAGCTGTTCTTTTTCCGTGGAAGAACTGAAGACCATTCATCTTCTTTAACTTTTGAGAACAGTTTCACTGGCAGCCAGACAGCAGAGAAAGTGCATCCAAACCACACTGACAACATCCAACAGCACCAGCAGGCTCTGCACCACAGAGCTCGAAGGAAGGTCCTTCTCTAACCTAGAGACCTAGAGCACAGCAACTGGGGACACTTCCCTTCAGATTTCTCTACGCAATGCCTCTCCATGCTCAGTACACAAGAGGATCAACGGCACTTGTGATTTTCACCTACTGCTCAATGACTGGGGATCTTTTTGTGTCTAAAACACTCGCTGCTTGCACAGCTGTTAGCTGACAGGCAAGTTGCAGCTGAGGGTCAAGTCAGCAAACACAGAAAAGGCTGATGTTAGTTCAGGACACTGAATCAATGCATCAGAACTTGTTGTAACAGGACTTCCAGCCAAACCTATTTCTCTTTTTAATCTCAGTTTTAATCAACACTGGAGTTACATGATATACCAGAACACCATTCCAAAAAAATTAACTTTAGGTTTATAAATCTTTCTTACTCACTTACAAATCACCTGTGACTATCTACAAATATTTCACTTTGACAATAACACTTCTCTGTGTTATAACACAATTTCCAAAAACTTCTTGCTTAATGTTCCATTTCAACTGCTTTTCTCTTCCCAGAGCACCACCACCTTTTTCCCCCAGCCAGTTACCTTCCATTCCTAATGGAGATAGGGTTAAATTTACAAAGTGTTTTTATCCTAATTACAAGCCTTTCAGCTAGTACCTTGGTTTTAGCCACAGCAGGAAATGATATGCAAAATATACTTTCATGCATCTGACAGTCCGCAAAACTACCGGTCATATAAATTCTGCCAATTTACTCTAATTAAAGCTAAGCAGTGTCGTGTGTGCTTAAATGGTCAATCTGTCTTGAAGTAATTATACCTGAAGGCAGGAATACATCAGGGTTTCCTTCTCTTGGAATTAAACTCAGATGGGCAACTGAGAAACAGTCAAGGGACATTTGCTAATGATTAAATCCAAATCACATCTCCTTTCAGTGTTCGTACCACGTACAAGCTGCTGCATGGATGCTGATGGATTTGTGGAGGACGGAGGCAGATGGTAGAAGGCACTTGTCAACACCACGTTGCCTACACAAGACTCTCTCTCACACCCACTATTGCGGAGGCTTGCACTATGAAGCAGTGCACTAGGGAGTCAAAATGAGACTCTGAGACAATGTAATATAAGATATGTTCACTCCCAGTGATAAGATTTCTTGTGATTCTTAGTCATTTCATTTGCAATGTAACCACTGCACTTACTGAGGATCTGTTTAATTCATTGCTATTGTCAACGCTGACCACCAGCATAAAGCTGAAGAAAGCCCTCTTCGACATCCAGTGTGGAGCTCAGGGCTCCCTCTCTCTACCTCTGGAAGCTCTTAAGTCTTTGCATTTCATTTTGCCTTGTGAAGTCAGCTGAGCACAGAGGCCCTGAGACTGTAAACAGATTCTTTATGGGAAGTTGTCCTTTTAAGGAGATAGTTTATACCAAAAAATGCCTAAGCAACATCAAGTTTCAATGTAAGCAAAGTTAGAAGAGCCATCATGTTGAGCTCCCAGGGGGCAGAAGACTGTTGAAGTCCCACTTTCCACTCTGTAGTGTCAAAAGAAATCTGTCAAATTTTACCAATTTTACCTTTTTTTTTTTTTTTTTTTTTTTTAAGAGAAGACTAAAGACTTCTAGAAATAACCAACCACATTGATTCAGTTAGCTGAAGAGGTTGGACTGCTCCATCCAAATCCTCCTTCCTGTTCAGAACAGGGGACACAGAAGGCAGAAAGAGAATGAGAAAAGAAAAATCATTAACCACTAGCTACACTTACACAGCCATATTTTCAGTGCCACTCAACAGCATGTAACTCCAAATTCATACCACTCCCGGCTGTGCTCAAAGACTGTTAGTCAGAAGGATGCTTACTTCAGCCTTCTGGGAGCTGACAAATTCAGCTTTCTCTCTCTGGGATCTGACTATCCCATCCTGTCACACAGGAAGATGATTATGAATGACAATGTGATGAGTAATTTTTTTAAAAGGTGAAAAAAATCTGACTTGAATATCCTGCCTAGATTCCCATTCTTTGCTGGTTCACTGAGGTGATGCCAAGACAGGACAGGAACATACCAGCAGAAGACAGTCTTCTTCAGCGAGGACCAAATTTGCTGCTGTTCAGGTGATAACAGGCCTACAAAAGCTTATATACATATGCATGTATGTATATATAAATGTTTGATCTAAGTGCAATTTCAGCCTTCAGAAACATAATTTGAAAGAAGAAAAATATTTAAAAAAAAAAAAAATCCGCGTAGGTCTTTCAGACTTATCTGTAAGCTATGATTTTACCATTTTAAAAAAAAAAAAAAAAAAAAAACATAAGGCTTTTCATTAAACTTAGGCTTGCAGTCCTTTTTCAAAAACAGGTGATACTTCAGGTCCCCTCTCATTCTCCCTGTATTCTTCTCACCTCTTTACCTATTTTACACATAAATGATTTTACTTTAGTTGGATTAAAATACTCGTATGGATGCCTATTTATTATAATAAAATCCAGTTATACTAATCACAACAGGCCTATTCCCTGGAACCGGTCCCTTCCAAAAGTGCCAGAAGCATATTTCTTCATGTGTACCTAAAATAATCTGTTGGTAATTATCCAGCAATATCCTGGTTTTTTAAAATGCAAGCATAAACACAGCAGATATCATTCCATGACAGAAATCACTGCTAACTTTGTTTTGTTAAAATACTTTTAGGACCTTAACCTGCTTAAACACTTGGGGTGGGGAGGTTGTTAAAAGTTACTTTGGCACTAACGAAATGACAAATGGCTAGTATTGGGCACAAGAGAGAAGAGACAAAAACCAAAGAACACAGTTGTCCATCATCAGAGAAGGCAAAGCTGGAGCAGCTGGTTTTGGGAAGAGGTACCTCACAACAGAGCATCCAAAACTGCATTTTCCATTCCAGTTTCTGTGGAGTTCTGGTTGCAGGATGACTGTTAATCAGTAAGTGTGAAGATGGGCACTAGGATAGGAATATCTGTCCACCATGAAGTCATCTGAGCCAGTAACTTAATTGTAGCTGATGTTACTGGTTTCAGATCACTAGAAGAAGGAATGCCTGTGGCCTAGCAATGAAAAATGATAGAACACTGAATTTACCACCTGAGATACCTAGTCTATTTTAGATCAGCTAAAAACAGATGAATTACAACTTTTACAATCAAACCTGATTCCATTAGCCTAAACCAAGCTTGTTTCTCACTCACAGCTGTCTTGCCCTTTAAAAAGAGGGGAAGAAGAAAAAATGCCAATTAAATATCTCCATAGAGAATATTTTAGATTCCCTTCCTTCCCCCTAGCAGGAATAATGTTTGTATCTTCATCTTTTGGACATTTTCCAGAGTGCTTAACTTTGGAATTTACATGCTATGCTTGCCGCAGCAAGTGTCTCTTTAGACTAACGCTCCTCTCCTATATTGGTCTACATACTGTCACTCCTCTTTTTCCCCAGAGCTTGCAGTAATGAGTGGACAACTTCTTTGCAGTAATTGTGGTCTGTCAGAAAAAACAAAGGAGAGGAAGTGTGTATCATTTGGCTGTCTACTTAATTTTAGTGTAACTATTCCATTTTTAGGTACGCATAGTCTACAATAGAGTGGACATATCCAA
Organism: Oxyura jamaicensis; assembly: GCF_011077185.1. NCBI lineage: Eukaryota > Metazoa > Chordata > Aves > Anseriformes > Anatidae > Oxyura > Oxyura jamaicensis. The sequence continues at coordinate 62,518,115 of NC_048896.1, forward strand.
GTTTAGCACACAAAGCTCTAAATAAGACTGTTACTTTACAAAACCACAGCACAGAATAGCAATTGTTTCTAGCATGGTAACCGCAGTGATTGAGAGATGCCCAAAGTAACTTGTTTTTTAAAGGAGAATCTTCAGTGCATGGTGGTACGCTCTGAAACCACAGATATAAATGGATTAGGCCATGAGCACAGCAAACAATAGTCCCAATACTTTGGCTTAGGTCTGTTTCCACAAAGCTAGACAGTACTTAAAAAAAAATCTCCTTGCTCTTTCCAATATCACTGGAGGGCAGGGTCAAGAAAGAGATATTTTCTGCAAGCGCACACCAGGATATGCTAATATTATCAAGCCTTTTGCTTTGTCGTCAGGCTATTCTTACTTTGCTTCTAATGCTACATGAATGTTTGACTGCTGTTTTCAGTCCACAGAACAGCTATATTACTGGAGGTTCCAGTCTGTTGTTTTTCTTCGAAGCTAGGCTTCGGTCTTGGTTAATGTTTGCCCAGAAATATGTAATTGCGGACTTCCTCCTCATAAACCGTTCCAGAGCACAGGCTGCCATCCTTCCATGCTATTATTATCTCTGTGCCTGCAGGCTAGAGCAGGGTGTGCTCTCACATTTGAGAGCATAGATAACCCTTTCCTTGCAGGAAAGGCACTGGATGCCTTTGATTGCTGCAGCTGCTACTAAAGAAGATTACCTGAAAGTTTTGTCAGTGTAATTTTCTGCCCCTAGATTATAGAATAAAAATAGTTTCAGCACAGGCCCAATAACTCACAAATAGATCTAAGGGAACCTGAGAATAAAACAAACCTTTCAAGCCATCTGCTTCATAGCCATTGCATATATTTTTCTGAGCTTCTTAGTTCTCTATTCTGCCTGATTGTCCACATGTTTAAAAAAAAAAATCAAGAAAAAAAGAGCCCATGTTCTATACTTTTCCTATATTGTTAAATGTTCTCATGTGCAGCAGGAAAGAAGAAACCTGGACTAGTTTCTGTATAAAGCTCAGATTTTCAAATAAAAAGCCATATAATTCAGTATAAGAAACATTTATAGAGGGAAAAAAAAAAAAAAAAAAAAAAAAAAAAAGAAAGAAAGAAAGAAAAAGCATTTATTCATTTTATTTTGGACAAAGTATTCAAGCCAATACAGTGCTATAAATGCAGTATCAGCAATGACAGTAAAGCTTCAGGCATTAGCAGACAGGTGGGTGATGTTCAGAATTTAAAGTGGTGAATATGCCCCAAAAGAGAAAGCCCAACTCATGTTGAGTTTCTCAAGAGATCTTTAAAAATCTATCCTCTCATGAGCCTTACCCACATCTTCCAAGGATAACACGGAGATATAGAGGCAACATTATGTAAAAATGATGAGAAGGTTCGCAGTAGAACAACCTCAAGAAACTTGAGAAATTAAACTGATGAAACCTGTTTAGATACTTTGTAGTCAACAGGTCTTCTAAGGTCTTGCCCAGATCCCTGCTGATGATACGCTGGCGTGCTTTCCAGTCCTGACATTCCCTCTTTGCCCTCAAACCATCCAGATCTGGGACCTGTTGGAGTGTGTTGAGGCTCACATCCAGTCTATTCACCTGGATTGCCTCTAAGGAGAAACAAGGGGAAAGGGAAATTCAGTTTGAGCCCAGAATCTCACCCTGATAAAGACTGAGAGCATGTCTAGCACGTGCACCTACTCCCAGAAACTGGGAAGCCTTCTTGTTTCAAGTACTACGGCATAGTCTAAGATGTTCACTGTCCTTGAACGAGCAGATCACACTAAACAGAGCAGATCAGGCAGAACTCACACACACTAAACATAAATCTGTGTCCAGCTCCTCTGCTCAGAGAGATTAGTGGATATCTGGAGCGCAGTGAACTAAGGCAGTATCTCAGGTGGAACAATGGTCCAGTGAAAAGCCTTCGCTTTCTTCCAGATTAAAATTCATTGACGAGCAACAGCTAGAAAAAAAAATAGCAATCACATAAATCAAAAGGTATTATTATTTCTCACAACAGATGGCTATGAAGCACTTGATGTTTTTAGTAGCTTTCAGATGCCTCTTTGTCCTGAACTCACTGCAGACTACACGGCGGTTCAGAGAAGGGCATTGTTCCACACTGTGTGTTACTAGAGAAAGGTACCCTAAAACAGAACAGAACAGCAGTGACAGCTTAGAAGGCTTTAGAAAGACTTAGTGCTAAAAGGCAGAGGTTGTTTTTGGAAGGGAAGAAGGACTAACTGAGTCTCCAGATAACAAATCGGAGTTCTAGAGACATTCAGAATGGATTCGCACAGAGAAATTAATGAAGAACTAAGTTTACTCAAACCCAACGCCATTTGCCATGCAAAAGAATTCACCTAGTCCACCTATAAGTGAAAAGGGTTTGAGGTACACATACAATGGAAACTGTTCTGAATCAGTAGTTGCTTTACAAGATTGGCAAATCCTACAGAATTTAAACATTGCCAGTCCAGACAAATATCTATGATAGTCATCCATCTGTTACAGTCTGCCCTAGGATACCAGGGTACCAGGATATCACACAACCAAAACCCTTGGAGTAAGCTGCCATCTTGCAACAGTGTAGTTGATGTCACAGGGACAAAAAGCAACTGCACGCACAACACACAATACCTCAGACATTAGTCAGGTACTGCTAGCCAGGTTGTCTGAATAGCTCAATCGTAAGTATTTGCAAATCTTTCTTTTTTTATTAATGGTAAATTACTAATTTAGATGCGTGTTTTAGTGAAATGGTGAACAAATTCAAAACTCTTAATTACAAGGGATTTCATGCTAAGTGACACCGAAATCTCAGACTACTAATACTGAATGAAGTAGACCCCCGCTGAGTAGTTCCTGAAGGAGAGGTTTACAGCTGCATCTCACTGGGAGCATGTATCACAAAATAAATTACAGTGAAATGCTATATCTGGACACGTTTGGTGGTTTGTTTGTTTGTGTTTTTAAGTTTAAAAACGAGTAACCTCTGATTCCATTTCACAGAAGAGATGCTATTTGTTTTTATTCCTTCCCTAACTTCAGTGACTTCCCTTAATTCCTGAGGAAAGTAAACTATCATGCTTAACTTTAAAAGCTTAGTTTACTTAATTGCCTAGCTTAGTTTCAACCGCTAAAAACAAAGGCTAAGAAAATATAGTGGTGTTTGTGGAGTGTTTTTTTTTTTTGTTTTTGTTTTTTTTTTTAGGAAATGTCTGCTGGAAATTATCCATGAATTTACCAATAAAATTAACACACAATAACTGCAAGTTGTGCTTCTGATCCCAACCATCCTAAGTCGCTGCAGTACCAGATATGCAAGCATTCACACACTCATGAGCACATATACACACAAGTTTGAATTAGATAGCGCAGCTTTACTGCCTTAGTTGTCCAGAAGAGTGAAGATTTACGCCCACTGCTCATTAATGCTCTTTAATATTCCATAATGACTAATGATCAGGATAGCTCCACTTCTTACCTGAGAGAGATGTAAATTCAACAGAAAGGAAGCATTTGGAGATGCAGAACTATTTTTTTCCTCTCAAAGCCTTCTGCAGCTTTCCAGTAATTTGCATGTTTCCACATGTAATGTAATAATTGAAGCATTAAAGCCATCTGCATTAGAAAGTTGAAAATCACCATATGAAGTCCCTCTATAAATATAAATATTTGGTTTACCAAATATTCAAAACGGTCAACAAGAGTTTACTTCAGGAAGGAATAGTAAAAAGAAATAGAAGATGAACTACAGGATTGGGCCTCTGGCATATAGTAATCACAAAATTAAAAAAATAACCAGAGTAAGATCACTTTTGAACATGAATGCCAACAAAACCAGCTTATTGCTAGAAGGCAGTTCAGCTACTGAAGATGTGTCCTTGAATTCCTGTTGAAATCAATCCATAAAAATCATATTAAAGGATTAGGCATCAAACATTTGAGTGTTGATGTGTGTAAGAAATTCTTCACTCAGACTGCTGACCTTACATTCTTAAGAGGATCTTTTGCCCCATAATAAAGTGTTCACTGTCAACAGTAATTCTTGTGTTTCATGCATCTGTTGACAAAGTCTGAACAGGAAGCTTTTTTGCAGATAAAACTTAGGAGTGCTGTGCTTTTACACTGGTTTTATACAAGGCATGATGTAGGATTCAGACATTTTGGTGAGTGGCAAAGTACTGATCTTAATATTTATGCTACAAGTGAACCATGTAACAAACACATTATACATCTGCTTGAGAAGATTCAAAGTACACACAGTGGAGCTTGGGGAGCTAACAGTTATCCTTGTGCATCTAATACTTCTCTTACCATATATATTCGTTAGGCATAGATGCACTTGGAACAAGCATGCAGGAGAACTCCCCAGCATACAAGCAAGTGCTTACATTGTGTCAACAGTCCTTGACTGATGAATTACAATAAACACGTACCCTGCATATATTCTTATAGAAATGCTCTATTTCAGGTGTCTGCAACACTGATCTCACAGAGCACTGAAATCACCCGTCCATAATGTCCCTAATAAGCATAACACTGAAGGACTGTGAAATTTTGAAATGCAAAATTCCAGCTGAGCTTTCACAGCACTGGTGCTATTCCCATCTGCATGTATTGCACACCCATACATCCTCAAGGTGCACAGTTCAGCCCTTTTTGCTTGCCAGTATATGAAGCCACCTGTTTTAGCAGGGAGCTTGATGTAAAGGGATTTAACAGAGGCCCAGGAGAAACATCTCTCTTTACAGCTATCTGACCAATTCCCAGAAGTGCATATCCACAGAAAAACTCATATCCGGAGAAGAACTGGGCACAAGGCTGTGCTACAACTGCTCAGTAGGCTGCAACCAGATGAGAGATGAGGTCACTGCAAACAGGACTGCAATTCCTTGTTGCAACTCATGCAGCCCTGGCAGGATTGAAATCCCTGCAGAAATGCATGGAGCAGCGAGGTCCACTGTAGCTCCTCAGTCTGTCAGTATCTTTAGTTGGGAAAAAAGTGTCATATTTTATCTTCCCTAAGCCTTCTGCCTGTTTACAGAAATCTATGTTCTGCTTTCAATTTGCTAGAATTTCCAAACATTGCATTACTCACAGAAGTTGCATCACTCCACATTAAAACCCTCGGCACATAGGTATCTATGTATCATTTTGCACGCCATATGCTTACTTTCCAAATGTAAATTTAAACTATAAGCACTCAGATACAAGAGTTACATCAATTTAATTAGAGTTGATATTAAGAAAGGTTGAATTAGCATAAATTACCAACCAAAAAATTCTATTTTCATTTATCTGCAGATAATTTTGTAGCAGGACCCTTGTGAAAACGTCTTGCACAATGATCATGAGATCTACTGTGAGAAGATGAAAAAAAAGATACAGAGAAACAACAGTTCTTCACATCTTTGGGTGAAATAACATTTCTTGTACTTTTCCTTAGCACCCCAACTCACTCTAGGTCTCATGTATCAGCCCCAAAAGCATCTTTTACTTTTCACAGAATAATTTACATAGGAAAGGACACTTGGAGGTCACCTAGTCCCACTTCCACCTCAGAGCAGGTCCAGTTAGATCAAGTTGCTCAGGAGCTTGTACAGGAAATAATAGATGCAGTATTAAAGCACTAGAAAAATCATGAAACATTTCAAGGGAATCATTTATGGAAAGTAATAAAGTTAACACATGGAGTTTGAATAGACTTTGATAACAAACCCCACTCCTACTGCTTCACTGGCCCACCACTACCTCGAAGCATGGGTCCTGAAACCTGGAGCTTCAGATTTCTTACTTCTATGAGTGGAATCAGGGAGGAAGAACTATCACAGCCACCCCTGCACAGCACAGGATGGTTTCACTAACAAGCGCTGATGCATTTTGGAAGAGCATTTTTAAGATAGATGCTATTAACCTAAAGGTAAGAGACGCCTGATGCAGAACAGCATTTACTAGATAAACATAAACTGTCAAGCTACCTCACAATTTGCTTTTGTCAATGAAATACTTTCTCAGTAAGAAAATTTTTCCTCTTCTCCTGAAATGCAAGAGGAAAGTGGGTTATGCCAAACACTGCCTGGTTTATACTGAATTATTTCTAGCACATCTAGTGAAGTCTTGCTCAAAGACAAAGGACAGAGTTCAGGGTAACAAGCGATCAGTCACGTCTGACACATACTGTATTTCCACAAAATTACTCATCTCTTTGAGGTCTGACACGTGTTAAAGAATTTTTCCTAATTCACGCACAGAAGCTTTGTAAATAAATGGCAAGTGTTCCTATGACTAAATAGCTACTTCATAGATATTTTGACATAAGTACTCATGGAGTTTCCAATAGTGCCATCTTCAAAACAAAAAAATACGCACTTCTCCTCCTTTCACTTGTTTTTCAGGAAACCACATTTTCAGACTTCCTGTAGCTGACACAGCCCGGGTTAGTCAGGTGGTGTTGTATGGCAGCCCACAACTTAGGGCAGAACTCAGGCTCCCCACGGTGATGCACCACAACGTATCAGGTGAGAAAGCTGACTAGAAAATGAAGAGGAGCTTTGATTTGTTCCTTTTTTTTTTTTCCCCCCCTCCTTTCCTGGTGTGACCTACAGTTAAACAAATTGGCTGCCAAGTGAAATAGGAAAGATGCTCTGAGCTTAACTGTGTGGTTAGCACATTACATCTTTCTAGGAGTCAATATACAAAGCTAAATCCAGAAGAGGGATTTGGGCATCTCTCTCTGGTAATACTTACTGCCTTCAAGGCCTGGCCTACCTAATCCTAATTCTGAGGGTCTCTAGGTTTTCATCAGCAGATAAATTCAGAATATAACTGCCAAGACACCAATTTTCTCAATTCCTCCTTCTGCAGTTGGCATTTTCAGGCTAACTTCTCTTCTTCCTACTGCACTTGTGAACCTTGCACCAGTAAGCACATTGGCTCTAAACACAAGAGGAAATCTAGCCCCAAAAATATTTCAGGAAAACTTCCTGGCAGCAGGTATGTAGAGCAGGCATCCCCAGCACAGCCACTGCCATACCATGCAAATGCAACTCTAAGGAGATATTTTACCACAAATGATTTCAACAGAAACATCCAACTGTTAGATTTATCCCAGTATTAGAAACAGCTTGAAATAGTGGATTGATCATTATCTCAGGGTGCTGAGAGGGGAAATAGCAAATCTAATCAAGACCCCAGAGAATGTAATCACCTGGAATCCCAATTTACAATTTAAAGCTTTGGGAATCACCTCCTAACAGGCATTTTTCTACCTTTCAAGCAATAACAATATATCACATTAAACACAACCAAATTATCATCTCACTCCTCTACAGATTTGTATGGTCATCAACAGAGTTTTCTCCCTAGAAGTGGCAACAAATGAGAGACACCATTCAGAATCCCTTCACATTTACAGTTTGATTTCCACACACTTGTGTGTTAGACAGTAAAGAGGGTTGTGACAAGGGCATTACAGCCAGATGTCAAGTTACCTCTCGAATACCTGTATATTCGATTATTATTAATTATACTACTGTAAAAGTCACCTGAGAGTGTACTCACTCACAAGGTCAGTGCTGTTTCAATACTTGGATTGTGCACCTGGAACGGATGGTCTCCACCTGGTCATTAATTGTTCTTCCTACTGGTTAATAACACTACTTATCTGGGACTCGTGTCCCTACACACTGGTAGAATTGTTCCCTTTCGTTTTGTATCTGCACATCTGCCAAAAAGCCACCCGTGTATTATACGGCTTAATAGCTATTGAGTGAGCTACACCCATTGCTCTTCATTTTTCACTAACGCGCACATTGTGGAACAAGTAATCTGCTCCTTCACTTAAGAACTCTTTGGTTAAAATAAAAAATGAAAGACATTCCTTGAAAAATCTAGAGCATAAAGGGCAAAAGCAACACAAGAAAAAATGAGCTTGCCCTCTCCTTGTGTAGATATCTACCACATAAAGCCAAAACGCTTGACCTGAGCTGGAGAGATGCACTGTTATAGCACAAAAGCAATTTCGTTTCCAGGCTAGTTCAGTCCTGCTTGCTTTTACCCACTTGTGTTTGTGGATTCCTGCAAAGTAAAAAACTCAAAGCTTATACTCAGGCTAGACTGGCACAGTGAGAAAAGATAGTTAAGTGCTCTCTTCCTTCTCTTAGTTCAGTTCTCCTTTTCTACCTTGCTCCTCCCTTCCCCACACTTTTCTCCAGAGTAACTATGACTCCAAAGTACATAGAAAGGTTTAAATGAAATCCTGCTAACACCCTGACTGTTAGAATGACTTAGGCTGCAGAAGCATTAAGCCTACATGTGTTAGGAGGAGACTGGATAAGTTCTTGCTTTGCTATATGATTTATTTGAACAGTAGCAGACCTGGAAAAAAATTTAAAAGGTAACATGGGCAGACATTATATACAGAGGCACTTCAAAAAACTAATATTATAATATTAAACAAACACAGCAAAGCACACATTTGTTTTCTTATCCAGACTCTTTCCTGTATCTTTCTGCACCCAAGTCTCACTGGCATCAAACTGATGGCCACTAGCATAATCATGGGCATTAGTTTGCCATGTAGGATATGCTTGAAAATTCCAGAATTAGCTTGAAACACTACAGCTCCATTTCTTTCAGCACATGAAATATTAGCAGTCAAACTGCTCTTAGCACTGAATAAAATGCATAAGGCACTTGGCTTTTGTTAACAGTGCTTATTTTGGATATGTAACTCAAGCAATGGTTTGGATCTAAATTCACAGTAATCCTCAGTACAAAACTAGGCTTTAAAAAGTTACTGAAGTCCAGATGCTAAAATAAAGCCTTCGGGAACAGCCTTGATTAGCTGGTGGGGCGTAAGTGCTCTGTCCTTGGAATAGCTTGGCAAGGAATTGTCGGAATTCCTCCCTCCTCTTTCCTGGGGGGAGTGGATGCCGTAACAGCTCCCAGAAGGACGACACTCCCTTCCTCTCACCCGCTCAGCTCCCTTCAGGGAATGGGTCCGGATTTGCAGTGCAGGGCAGCAAGGGGGGTGGGACGTATTCCTCTCTATTCACTGGACATGGCCACAATCTGAACCCAAATTATTTATTTGTAATGTTGCCACGAAAGGAACCACTTAAATTTTTGCTGCATTATAAGGCTTGTGTAAATGGTTGCTTTTAAGTGCTCCATGAAGGCAAAGATTTGAGAGATACTTCAAACATAATATCTTCCACTACAAAATCCCGTTTTTAAGAGCAGTCATAGACTAAAATCCCCAGATGCAAATAACCAAAAGCAGTCCTATATTTAATATCATGGAGAACTCCAAACTCATTCGCACAAAACACTACCTTGACTTGTGGGTTGGAGGGTTCAGGGGAGGAGGATGCAATAGCTTTTTATTAACAAGTCAAGAACAATAATGTTTTGTCTCAACGCATCACAGGCTTTCATCACCTGTGATAGCTAACATCATCTTTTTCTTTTGGTATTCTCTGCTTTAGGCACTGGAACTTCTTATGTGGTTTACCCAAAACATTGGCATCACAGCCAAACTCAGAGCAGAGATCACAAACTTAATGCATGGAACAAGGATTACCTGTACAGTTTTATCTTGTTCTGACACCACGCGGTCTGGTGATAGCACTGGTCTTCTCAGGCTAATCAGTTCAAGCTTTGGCTCAATCCACAGGCATTTACTCATACGATAAACCTTACAGGGTTACACACTACTGCTCCATTCATCTCCACACTGCGCGTCTCAGAGTATGCAATAGAACTAGAAAAGAATAGAGAAAATGGTAACATACTAAGTAAAAATTAAAAGTAGAGGACAACTTCTGGACAAGAAGCAGCTAAGTAAATTGGGACACACCAGCTGGCTAAGAGAGCATAGAATCAACATCTAGAAAATTATGAATGGAATGAAGTGGTAAAAAAAAAAAAAAAGCAGGAGGTGAATATTATTTGCTATATCTAATAAAGGAAGCTAGAGAGCCTGTTTTTAAACTGGCAGCCACTTAGAAAGAGAGGCCAAGGGCAGTCCTTTTTCATATAAAACAACAAGTGAGAAACTCAGTGCCACGGGACTTATCAAGCAAAGCAACCTACAGGTTCAAGTGGAGATTAGAGAAATTAATGAAGAATATGTCCAGCAGCTGCTACCAAGCACAGTGGTCTGAATGCAAACTTCAGACTAGCACACGGCTATACGACTCTGTCGGAAGTGAAAAAGATCACTTCAAATATATACCCCTTTTCTCAGGCCCTTTCCCACTCCCTCTCTCACTGGCCCCTGCTGGAGACAGGACACTCAATCACAATAACCTTTGATCTAGAGTGACAGTTGCTCTGTTCTCATAAATTTCATTACTTGAGTAAGTTTCACACTGAACTTTACAGACCATTGAATCATTTTCAACACTTATTATTACGGAGCGTGACAGGATACGTTCCTTCTTTCATGATTTCTCATTTTCTAGAGATGATCTCAAAGCACAAAGCCAACTCCCTCTATACAATTTGCATTCAAGCAAATCTTAGGGAGACCAGAGGAAACCTCTTGAATATTGTTTGGGTTTCACATGTCAACGATGAAGACACAAACAACTAATTTAAAGCTTCTTACATGATCCATTGAGCCCTGCAGCCTTCGCAATGGCCTTAGGTTGCGGCTCTAGTGCTAGTATCCCATTACAGACATTCACCGTAACGTCTTTGGCGCTTCTCTTGGCCAGGAATCTACTTGGCACAACAGCTGCACCGAGTTTGCTGAAATCCTCCGGGTTTACAAGGAGTTGTTTCATTTGAACATGGCATGCTCCTTTTGTTTACCTGCTGTTCGGTCTCATGGCGCAACCCGCCCTTCTTCAATCACTTCACAACGCTTAAAGCACAGTCAGAGGTTTTGTTACCACAGGAGATTGTGGTTTTCACAAATTCAAGCAGTCAGCTTTTGTTGAATAATTCTCATACACAGGCTAAAAAAAAAAAAAAAAAAAAAAAAAAGGCCACAGACCAAGCTGCAGGTTTTCTACCTTCCTCTCCATTCATATCCTTCTGGCCAAAAATCAAAACAGAGGAACCACATACTACAGCAGGTTAAAGAAGAGGGCTGAGCAGCTGCCTGCCACATGACAAACACCCCAACACCTGTGATGTGCTATGCTCATGGGCAAATTGCTACTGTGGGTCATCTTGTGTTTATTTTCTCCTCAGTACTTTCTCCCACTATAGCCCTAGAGAATTTTGACTAAATATTGAGGAAAAAAAAGCTTTAATCATGAATAATGAAATTCCAATTACAGTCTTTGAAAGTCAGTTCAAAAACATGTTCGTTTCTCCCTTCAGCTTTCTATTTAAGTAGGCCAACCCACGTCACCAGCGTGGGCACACTGGACTGGATATGAAGTGATCAGCGCAAGCATAAAGACCAGTATTAACTACAAATTCCTCTGCTTTCAAGGAACTGTTTAGCTTAATGATTAAAACCTCATGAGTGCTTGAATTGTGTGAACACCTGTTAGCATACTCTGGAAGAGAAGGTATTTGCTTGCTTGTTTATTTGAAAACTCTAAGGTATATAGTAGATAAAGGAATTCTATTTGGTTTTCAGAAAGACAGTTTCGGGGGAAAAGTACAAAGCTCCAGTACAAAATCAGCACGTACAGTTTCACTGTTTAGCTTTTGCTCATGCAAGATTTCACTCTTCTGTAGGCGAGGTAGTCAGATCTGTAAGTACCGCACCTTTAAGTTTCCCACCGCTCTGCTCTTGCAGGTAGCTGTACTAAATACCCCCGCACCCCAGCATATCAAGGAAGTCTGCATACTTAACCTGTAAAATTAAAAAAACAAAAAAAAAAGAGGGAGAGGACCAAGATAATAAGGAACTAGGCTGCCTTCACAACCTCAGCTCTACCTTTACATTGCACGTGGGCATTATTTTTTGCACAGATTCCTTAGAAATAAAACAGTGCTCGCTGAAAGACTTGTCCCTCTTTTAGACAAATTTCTGCCTAAAAGTAGTTTTGACTTTGGACCTACTTTTTAAATTTTTCAAGAGGTAACCCCCCCCCCCCGCCCCCCCGACATTTGTATCCCTGCTTGGGGAAGGGAAGAAAAAAGTTGTGGTTTTTTTTGTTTGTTTGTTTTTTCTTTTTTTAAATAACGACAACAACAACAAAAAACTGTCACATGGCAGAGAACAAGCCAGGAAGACATCAGCCCAAAAGAGGCAAGTTTTGGAAAGCTGAAAACAGAGTTACAATAGGATTGCTTATATAATCTTAATTATAGAGGATGCTTCTTCTATAACCACAACAGCATACATGTGGCCTACAACCACACATTAGGGAGAACAGTAGCTATTCTACTGGTTTCTCTCTGTGCCTAACCCTCTTCTTCCTACATTTTACAGTGCAGAAGAAATTAATTTGCACCCTCTCCCCCCAAAATGAAAAGGTTAACTGTCATTCTAAGGAGAGACGAAAGTGTTATCACTACTACAGAATGATATCAATCTAAATAACCCTCACACTCAATAAATCAATAGGATTTTTCTGGTTGCATAAGAACAGCAGCCACACAGTGTTTGCACAGGGAAACAATCAATATGAATTTCATCCAAATACGGAACTGACAACAGCAGGGGATGTGACCTAAGGAAGGAGATGGGGGAGGGAAGGGGGCTACACAAGAGGAGAAAAGGAAAGCGTCAAAGGCGCTGGAGTCAGGAAAACCCTTCCAACTTTTAGTGCCTCGGCGACCTCCATTCATATCTTGAGAAGTGTCAGAAATCAGGAAATATTACTTCAGGTTGCATGCTTCTGTCCTGGCCTATCAAACACGCGGAGTAGTAACAGCAAATTACTGGAAACTGCACTTTGAACTTAGCCACTGGCAAGGATCCCAGGCAAACAGAAATGTAAAAGTTCCTTTCCTCCGTGGGGCCTCTTGTATGGGGGTGTCCCCATAGACGTTCAATAGCTGGTTGCAACAGGTTGGAATGAGGCCCTGAGCCAGAAAAACAAGCCCTGACCAGTATTATTTCCTACTGCCTGTGTTGTTTATTAAAAAGATGTTTTGGCACATCGCTCCCAGCTTTGTTGGGCTATATTAGAGGTTTGAGTCCCATCGAGGAAAAACTGGCACCATTTTCACAAACTGTTTACTCCTCCTTTTCTTCCAGGATTCAGCCTCGTGCTTCCCTGTATGCACGACTATAGGTGTGACCTAAAGATATATTTGGAGAAGAATTAGAAACAGTCGGACTGTTCGCTAAGCAAAGACTCTGGATTTCCTGTGATTAGAGAGGTAATTAGCCTCTAAACTCTATCAATATTTCTAGCACAGACAGAAGAAACAACATTTTTCCACACATCAGACTTCCAAAACACTGTATATGAAGAAAAAAAAGCTACACTAAAGTGCTTGGGAACGGTAACTTGATGTTATTAACAACCCAGAGAGTGCCGAGTGAGTGCAGAAAGCCATTGTAGGTTTCCGCTTTCCGGAGGTGAAGTGATCAAAAGACTGGCCTCTTTACAGTCTGATATATTCCTGTCTAAGAAAACCCAATTTGCACAAGCAAATAAACTAGCTCATTATAAAACTAAGGGGTCAACCTGAGTCAGATAAACTCAAAAGTTAGACAGCTGAAGAAACAAACTTTTATTTAAGCCACAGCACAGGTGATCCTAGGAGGAAATGGCAAATCCCTGTAGATCCACAACTTCCACATAGGGCAATAGAGAGCAAGGGGAACAGAGGCGTGGGTAGAGTATTTGCAATTTTCTAGAGGTACACAGCTCACCACACACTGAATCAGGAACAACAGATTCTAATTTTGCATATGAAGGGGCAAAATAAAAGGCAAAATGCCATCACATGTTGTAGTCACAACCAGTAAATTAGATGGTACTGCTCATACCTCACCATGTTTCTTGATTCTACAAATCATTATATGTAATAGTTTGCCTTTTTTAAAAATAATAATAATAAAAAAAAAAAAGGCAGGGTATTCTCTGCTTTCCTTCTCCCCCATCTTGGGGGGGGAGGTGAGAGGAAATAAGCCTCGCTCCACTCACTGCTTTTAGGGATTCAAAATGAAGAAACAGCAAGAAAGGGACCATAGTAAGAAAAAGGGCCATAGCATTTGCCAGGTATTTAGTTTCTCCATTTGTGTGTTTTCCTTGGTTTGCCTACCCCCTCACAACTGACACCAATTCCCACCTTATGGATATCTACACATACCCCTCCCCACAATCACCCTGAGGTTTATCTAGTCACTCCTCCTACAGACACCAGCCCAGTGAGAAATGTACACTCAAGTCATGTCCACAGCTGCTGAACACAAGTTCCCTTTTTCTTTCCTGCTGAAGGGAAAAAAACATGACCACATCAGGACTGGTGAAAAGGAATGACCAAAAAAAAAAAAAGTCTAAACATCTTAGCAGCTATCAAAAAAAAAAGATCTTTTTTCCAGTAAGTTTAAATATAACCTTTCTAGAGGTCAATCAGTAATGTTTTATTGAGCTTTATGGAAGCTTGGTATGGAGTTCATTCTCAAAAGGAAGAAACTTGTATAAGAAAATAGTACACTAAACCTCACAGATGTTTCTGTAGAGGCTCCGAATCAATAAATACTGTTCCCAATGAGACATGCAAAGGCACTTAGAAAAACAGAGTGCTCATGACAGTTTCAGCCCATTATTATATGTCATAAGGACAGCTCTATTTATGCCATGCTCTGAGCCTCTTTTTCTTTCTTCCAGTGACATTATACTGCAGGCTGCTACAAGAGTACTTTTCCTGATTGCACTGTCTTCTATGCAAACCTTATAATCATTGTTTGACATAAGCCTGCCACATCTTCAGTGGGAGAAAGCAGTTTACTATGTATTAAGTTGAAATCTAATTTTGCTCTACAACTAATTCTGCATTTCTTCTTCACTTCCATAGTTTACATATGGAAAAAAAAAATGTCTGAACTACCATATCATGTGAACTAAAAAATGTCTGTACAAAAATAACATCATTAGATCCCCAGTCCATGACACTAAATGTTATTCCTTGACACCATCTCAAGCAAAACGATGTCCTAATACCTAAATAAGGCTAAATATTTTGTACTGCCTATACAGCAGAGGACAGAAAAAAACTTTGACGTTTTATAAATAAATCAATGACTTGAGGCATTTGCTGGCTGTCTTGAATGTAAGAAACGCCACAGCTGGCAGTAACATACCTCGTCTCAGGTGTTAACCATGACAGAGCCCGGTTTCCCTGTTTCTTCTGCATGCATTTGCTTCACATACAGTAAGGAACTACATTTCGGAGCATGCTTTTGTACCTGTGTGCCACCCCAAATCTTTGATATGCTATGTGGTTATGGCATCTAGTAGGCTTTCACTGAGAGCTGTGTCATCCATAAAGTTGGACTAACAACTTTCTCATTACATACAAGCAAATTCTGCTTTGTGGTGTTTTCCCAAGTACGGCTCTAAGTAGTTAATGCTGGTCTGGGCTTTGCTTGTTTTTAAACTTTATTAGCAGTTTGCACTAAGTGGCACAGGTTTATTGACAATAAAGCTATAAAGCAAAAACCAAAAGCTGAGTTATTCCCCCAGTGCTGAATTATGTATCTCATGGATCAGACCTGGAGCTGTGGGTGAGCAGGTTAAGTAGGAGTAAACAGGAATCCAGTGAAGCACAGTTTTGCTGAAAAAAGTTTTAAAGCATTACCCACCTTCTGTACTGCTTGGACTTCACGGATCACTGAATTTATCCCAGGGAGTAATGTTAGATGTCAACACAAATTCTGCTGGTTAGCTCATTGCAACACATAGTAGTTGAAGTTACAGCTGACACATCATCAAATGAGAAAATCCACTGAAGTTGGGAAGGTTTGTTTTGGAGGATGAAAGAAGAAAAATTACCGGGGTGGGGAGGTTGGGTGGTGTTAGGGCAATTGCAGAAACTGTATCATTAACCATTTTTCATTATTACCATTATGAGGGTACTGATCTGTCACTTCTGTCATTGAGACTGTATGCCTGGAAGAAAAATAATAGTTTTCCCTTTTTTCCTTACTTTCTCCCCTTCATAAAAAAAAAAAAAAAAAAAAAAAAAAAAAAAAAAAACACTCATGCTGATATTAAAAGGTCAGAGGGGAGTGGGGATAGCCACCATTAAGTCAAGGGATTGATAGAAGTTGCTCAGTCATGATGATGATTTTGTTGTATTCTCTCTCCCTACCCAGCTCAGACTTGGAAGGACTCATTTCTTAATGCCACCTTAATTTTCCCCCACCTTTTTGCATTTATAGTAGTGATTATTCTAACATTTTTTGTATTTTGGAAAATTTACAAGACTAAGGTATCCTTACCACCGCCACATTTCATTTCCTACCATCAAAACTAGTTCTGACTCCACGTAAAATGTACCTATTGCCTGTGTACTTTTTTCTTTTGTTTTGGCACAATATATTTATATCACTTATCCCCCCATTTCCTGAATATGATATATATTTCCTCATTGAAGTCATATGGCAACACAGCCTTACTCTACAGCTACAGCAGCTTTGGTCTACCCTGCCAGAGGCATCAAGTTACCGGGAATGTTGAAGCACTTCGAAGGGAGGAGTGGGTTAGGGGGAGAAAGACAAAGACTTCTAAGATCTTTCCAGAGAGCACGTGCTGCCCTGAGACAAACACTGAAGCACGCAGCTGATTCTGCTTGCAGAGAGAATGAATGAAAAAACAAGGGGAATGGTGGTTTTGCATTCAGGGAATGGAAGTTAGATGTAGAGCTTAGGGATATGGTTTAGTGGGGACTGTTAGTGTTAGGTCAGAGGTTGGACTTGATGATCTTGAGGTCTCTTCCAACCTAGAAAATTCTGTGATTCTGTGAAGTTTTCAGACAATATTTGTCAGCAGAGTTGGCTTGACAATCTCCCCAGAACAAATATGGAAGAGCCATCCTAAATACTGGAAGACTGCACATGGTGACAGCACAGCCCATGCCACACCAGGCAGCTGGCTTCCCAGTTACATCACTTCTCATGCAAGGTCAAGAGATCAGATTCTGTTCTACCTTGCCCTAGTAAGCAGATTACGAGTACCGTAACTTCACTGAGCTGCATCATATCCATAAAGGAGAACAGGAGAGACCAATTCCCTTTTGGAAGGAAACATTCCCTTCTTCTCTAGCAGAAGAGCAGGCTCTGCACGGTTTGAAGCACACAGAGGAATGGAACAAGAACACTGTCAGAAGGAAAAATAAGTAGGGTGGGGGGAAGGAGGGGGAACATGCAAAAATCACAGCTGATCCCCTTTCTCCCATACACTAATACCTTGAGGAGTTCAAAGGTTTTCCATGCCTATGGCATTTAGCAATTATAATCGCACAGTAAAATACCTAAGGTTAATGAGTAACCTCTAAAGGAAGTTACTTCACATAATGACAGCAATTTCTCTGAACTAAATGTTAATAATCAGGCCTGTAATACGGTGAGAAGGAAATAGTGGGCAATTGGCAAATGGAACTCTGTTACCTAGTAACAAGTCCTTAAGGTATGAGCCTGAAAAATTTGAGCAGGCAAAACATTTCCAGGCAGGCAGAACAGCTTGGCAAACAGAAAGCATTCTGTAAAACCAGCGACTGTCCATGACATGGAAAGTGGAAGCAGGTGCAGCAAATTATTTTGCTAACAGGCAGGCTGAGGTAGAATTAGCTAATGGCAAAGTAAAGGAAACACCGCCGTGTAATCAGCAGTAAGAGCAGGGCAACGAAGTTCATGTTACTCCATGCAACCCATCAAGCAGCAGCGCTGCAGATAAACTGGAATGCTGTCACTGGTGCTTATGCTGTTCATATTTAGCCCTCCTGCTCCTGTGCCCTTTTCCTGTCCACTGTGCTAGGAGCAGAGAGCTCTGCCATGACTTTGGGTGCAGCCATGTGCAGTGCTGTCAGCGCAGTGCTGCTGAGTCAGCCACAACACCCCAGCTGCCAGGCTGGGGAAACTGTTGCAGAAGGGGTTTCAACACCTTAGCTATAAATGGGGCAATAAGTGCTCTGATCCCAGTCGGGGTTATTGCGGTTTGTGATGAGGAAGAGCATCAGGATGATTGTCACACTCACACACACAAAACAGGACGTCCCAAATGCTCCTTTATAGCGATAAACGCTGGCAAAGATGTCTTGCAAATCCATCTCCTCTCAGACACAGTTAAGGAAACCACATATCCTCATTCTCCACCTCAAAATCTTTTGGTCAAGCATAGGAACTGCACAGGAAAAGAGAATTTTGTCAACCTCCTTCACGCATTTTTTTGTGATAAGCAAATACCACATTCTATCTCAAGCTGGATAAAACAGCTCTTCACAGAACAGTAGCAAATCCCATATAAGCCACAGCTAAGAGAAAAAAACACATTTACTACAGCAGCCGTGCTCTCCCAAAGCCACCCCTTCACCTGTTCTTTGCTGATATGCTCAGAAGTGGCTCGGAACCATCCAAACACTGGGATGTGTATATTCACTTTTGACTCTTGATCACTATCACTGATTAAAGCACCATGAGCAGACAACAGGATGATGAAAGAGGCTTCATCCAGTCCTTACCTCATAACATACATAATGCTTATTTTCAGAATAAATTAATTTTAACTATCTATTAAAAAGCAGCTATGGAACTAGTTTCATTTTCAGCCCGTGTCCTAGCTGAAGGTTTTATCTAACATTTACCTGGGGGGGGGGGGGGGGCGGGGGGAGTCTGGAGTTACTGGCCAGGATGGTACACCCTTATATAACTTTGTTGACAGTGAATGTTTTTAGAATGTGCTGTGATAATGGTAATATTGCCAGTCTCTACGCAGAAGCATACAGCAGCCATTTTCTTTTGTAAGAGGAAAAAAGGTATTTATTCCTGACAGACTGCTGATTCATTTACAATCTGCAAGTTTGGCCAATTTGTTTATTTGCTTGTTTTAGTAAAATCCAAACAGAATTGGCCTCACTGTGTTTTCTTGGTGAAAGAAAATCCTGTTCCCAATTTTCTCCTTATCTTAAAAACACACAAGGAAATTTGATTTTAAGTTGTGATGTTAATGCAAAGGTAAATTTGATTTTTAAAATCCACAAAGGCCAGGAAATTCACAGTTAAACTTAGTTCTAGTCTGCGAGCAAAAACAGTATTTTCATTTCATGATCACAAGTCTGAAAAATATAGCACTGTTTAGTGCTTCCACGTTAATATAAACTGAGATTTGAGACAATCCCTGAAGGAGATGACTCAGGAAAAGGAAGCCACAGAGAAGCCAGGCCATTAACTTGAGAAGGACAGGATCGTTCTTCTTTTGGTGATGCACTGTAGGCTACAGTGGCCTATTTAACTTCTTTCAGCAAATTTCCTTGCAAAAGTAAGTTTTCCTTTACTTGAAAAGAGATGATATTCTACAGATTAAAGTTAGGCAACGAGGTGGAGCTAAGTATTTAAATAATCCTGACACTGAAATCCTAGGATCAATCTGAAATTCAAGTCCCTCTCTCGTTTCTCGGGAGCAAATACCTGTTTAGCCTTCAAGTGCCACGTTCACCACACTTGCCCTTGATCAATCTGATCTAACTTCATTGGATCAAAATACCCAAATCAGCTGTTTCTCCCCTTCATCATATTTGGAATCATAAGAAAGCTAGATAGAAACAACCAAAGAAAAACACCCGCAGCAAAAATCACATAAAGGCCTTTTTAAACCATCACATTATGAGATTATATTGCAGGCACACAAAGCAGAGAAGGAAGACCAAATTCATCGAATACTAAGTCCTAACCAGGTATCCATTCCCAGAAGAAGAATGCATTTGCTCCTTATGACATAGAACTATATTCCTAAATCATGAAGCTATTGGCACAGTGACACAGACTGCTAATAAACGTGGGCCAAGTCTCATGGCAGTGTAGCAATGTTGCTTCTAATGCTCGCGCAGGTTCACCTTGTTACTTTACCCTAAGTCAACAAGCTGTATCACGAGTATGAGGAGGATGGTAATTGGTGAACAAAAGTCACTAGTCACCAAGAGCACACAGGTAGAATATCAGCTACAAAACCATAGAATCATACACATAGAAATAATTACAGATTTGGCAGCTGCTGTTGTTCAGATATCTGACTCCAGGAACAGAGAAGCTGACTGCTTTTCAGGAACAGTCAAGTACCACCTTCAGCCCCTTCACAGCACCCAAAACCAGAAGCAAGCAGAATCAGAGGGTGCATTCTAGCTTGTTCTGACAGAAGCCAATATTCAGCACGGCACTCTTTGGATACTTGCCTTCAAGGAAGTCAAGGGAATGGGCAAGAATAGGGTGGGCCTCACACCGCCCATGAGCATGCAGCATCCTTCACGTGCCAGGACAACACTGAGGCATCTGGCAGAAAGGCCAGGCTGGCACAGGGGCTACTGGGCAATCAGAGCCCATGCAAAGAAGCAAGACAGCAGGAGCTACCTAAGCCAGTGCCACTAGGTCATCCTGGGACATGGCTACATACACAGCTTTGTTCCTTTCCATTATGGACAGAGCAAGGAAGCTCCTGCGGAGCTGCTGGCAACACCACCTGCGAGCTGTTCCTGGAAGAAACAGAGAAACACCCTGAGGTATGCATTTGTAGCTCGAGGCGTCTGGCAACATCTTGACTTTGGCAGGCTGCTTGTAAGGTCAGGAAAGCTGGCTGCCCCTCACCTAGAGGCTCACCAAGGACAGGCCGAAGCAGCTGAGGGGCCCTGGCTGCAGATATTCTCACTTTGTTATTTCACAGTTAGATTCATAAGATGTGTAGCCATTCAGAAAAGGAAAGTTCAGTCATTGACTTTTTTTATAATAACAACAAAAAGCTGCTGCTAAAAACCTGTCCTCCCTCTAGTATGTACCCTCAAATTTCTCCCTGTAGGCTGACAGTAAAGATGTTCCAAGCAAACTCAACAATGAACTCCTCCCATACACCTCAGCCTGATCCTGCCTTTGTATATACTGCTCTTAGTAGAAGAGCCTCACCAACATTCACTCTCAAGCGACTCCTTTTACACTTCTGTTAGGGAGATCAGAAGGAAGCCTCGTGACATATAATCCATAGTTAAAACTGCAAGAGCATAAAGACAAGTTATCTGACAGAATGAAAGTTAAATAAATACAGGTGCCTTGTGGTCGCTACTTGCTGATCTGGCAACAGTTGTTAGTCATTTCATCAGAAGGCCCATCTGCAAGGATCTGAGAGTCAAACGCTTTGATTGCCTGCCCTTTATGTTGTCTGGCTCCTCTTCACTCAGCCTCAAGGACCAATGAAGACTTAGGGTAGTAACAGAAACCTATCCAAGCCATGCTGTTTTGCAGATGTTTAAAAGATAAATGCACAAACTGTGAAGGAGCTCACACAATGCATGGCAGACGTTTTGATTAACTATCCTAACTAGAAGTCATAGACTATAGGCTCTCCTAGCGTGTTTTGGCTTTTAAGAAAGGAAGTTAGTAATGGGGTTTTCTGCAAGTGTCTGTCATTGGGATAATTTAGAGGCAGCTCAGCCCACTGCTCTGCAGCGGGTGAAGGCTGCACTGTCCCAGAACAGAGGCAGTTGTAGTGCTGGGAGAAGTGGGAATCAGATCCCTTTCAGGGAGGCGTTATGAGGACCCCAGGAAGCTGCAGCCACCACTGGGCTCAAGTCAGCTTCTGGGGAGCAGCTCCACAGTCACTCCACAGCTTCAAAGGCATTCCTTCTCCTTGTTTCAGTCTGCTCAGTGGCCTGGATACTAGGGTCAGGCACACAGCCCTGGGTTCAGCCCTTTGGGAATTACAAGGGGAATGAACAACGGGCAACAAGCAGAGCATGAGGTGACACCTGGGACTCTCTTCACAGCATGCTCAGGCTTAGAGGTTTTTCAGAAAGCCAAGCAATGCAATGGTTATTTCTTCACAACCTCAAAATCCAGGACAATGCCGTGTTAAACAATTTTGTGCCAAAAAAAGTAAAACCATCACATTCATAAAGTACCTCCACAAGTCCAGCAGTGAAACGGCCCCATGCAGTGAATGGCTTACACACGGGAAAAGGTCACATCCACACACGGAACTTAGATGCTTGCTGCCGAACTTCTGTCTCTCAGATTTCCTGTACTGAACAATACAGGACAGCCCCAGACACACACTAAGCATTGCAAGAAGCGTTGGCACAAACTGACAAAACCCAAAAGAAATTCAAATTCAAGGCTGAAGCGCTTTTCTTACCTCATCCCATTGTACTTACTTATTTCAGCACATAATTGCTAACATCCTTCATTGATCTGAAATTCCTGTGGATACAATAAGACCAGCCACGGATGGATGCTAGCTTTCACTTTGAGTTTATGTGCCTTTGTTACAGCCCCTAGGATCAAAATGTATAAAGCTTTCAAAGTGTCAGTGACCTAAATACATTTCTGAAAGCTGTGAGTGTGTCTGTGGGCACCCCTCATGATGCATGCATCCCATTTCCTGCAACCACACCAACAGCCTTAGGCTCCCCTGCACACAACTCCTCTTCCCAGACCCATTTGTCCTTTTTCCACTTACAGACATAAAATTATTTTCTCTTCCTCCTGAGCTCCACATTAGCTATGATTAACTGCCACAGGACATCCCACTTCTAAACTTGTTACGCAGCCCCATCTGAGGAGTTTGGTGACAATGCTTGGAGGCCAAAAAAAAATCAGTGGATCATAGAGGTTTTATTATCCTGAGACGGGGACAGATGTACATCTGATTTCTTTTATTTTTATATATATATAAAAAAAACTCCCAAGGCAAAAAGGAGACACTGAGATCACTGTACCATACAAGAGCGTAGTGGAATAGTACTGTTGTATGAAGAAGAGGAACAAACTGGGAGATGCCTACAAAAATTTTCACATATACTTTCCACAGCAAGATGAAAGATGTAATATTTCCCACACCTTTAAAAAAAGGACCAGCATACTATCTTTCTATTTCAGTAGCACACTTTTAAAATACTATTGCAGTGCAAGTTATTTAAACTCATTTACAAAACACGCTCCAAGAAGGACTTTATGGTTACTTCTAACAGCCCGGTAGAAATATATGATCTGTGTTTGAAAATGTTCAACTCTATCTATGTATTAAGAGCATATCACACTGAAGATGGAAAAATAATATTTTAAGGTTTTTATGTCACTTTCCAAGAACAACTCAGAAGACATATTAGTGAAAACAGCGCAAAAAAACGTGGTCTGGGTTTTGCCTAAGAGAAAAACAGCATCTGGAAGAGAAACAGGAAAGGAAGCTACAAGAGGTCCTTCAAATAACTAGGAAGGACACTCAATTTCTATATGCAGCATCAATATGTTCTGTTGAGATGGAAGTTTTTAATGCACAAACATGTCCATTTCTCTAGCAAATCTACTATCCATATAAGATAAAACCAAAACAGATCAAATTTTCAAGGAAATTGAGAGAACCTCATTTTAAATAGCTGCTTACCCCATCCATCCCCCAGAATAAATCTTTAAGCTATGCAAAATACATTAAGATTTGGATATTTTATAATAGCCATCTAAATCTAAACTTATCTAAAACATGACAACCCCTACATTGGGCTGAAATGCAGCACAAGCACAGGTTTATTCCAGAACTAGTTTCTGTGGTTTCATGGAGACTTTTTAAGCATTCACCTCAACCCCTACTTGGTTTTGAAGTATTATTTACCAAGATACCAGACTCCTCTACTAAACACAGCTTTGTTAAAACTCCCATTTCCTTTTCTTGCATCAACACGTTTTGAGAGAGGGACACAGCTCAGATCCAGGCTTCCTCGTCGTTAAGTGCACTCAGCAGCAGCCAGGAAAATGGGTCACTGACTGACAGACCGCTGACCCTGCTCCAGGCTGAAACGCAGGATGTGTCCTAATGCTCGGGGAACCAGAGGGTTTGTTTGCTGTCAGAGAGGTGTGGGTTATCAGCACGGCTCTGAGCCTTTCTCCAGGGAGCAGAAACATCCCCAACCTGCAGTCCGGGGTGTTTGTGACTGTAGGAAATGCTCCAGAGCCCTGGACAGTCCCTCCCTGCTTCTTCTTAAAAGGCTATCATGTGTATAACCTTAACTTCCCACAGAGTAACTTGGATGAAGGCCTCAGCTGCATCCCCCATTTGGGAACACACACACAAGCCCAGGGATGCCATCCTTCCCCACAGGGCTGGTTGGAGATGTCCCCCAGTTGTCGCTGCCAGACCTGATGGGGCTGTATGGCCTCCATGAGCCCACAAAGCGCTGTGATGCGGGAAGGACACCCCTCACCACTACAGCCCTCTCAGCCATTTCTGAGGGACACCACCACACTCTTGGCACAAAGACAGAGCCACAAGCAGACGTGAAGGGCTTTTTGAGGCTCACAAGAGCAGTAAATCCAAAATCTGGAAAGGAACAATCAGCATGCCAGGCAGCAATTTTATGGGAGATGTTGGCAGTTGTCATCATCTTTCCTCCCTCATTCCCTTCTCATTCTGCCCTAAGCCCATCCCCCTACCACCCCACCTCCTCAAAAAAGAGCCAAGTTTCACACACACACATGCAGCAAAAATTCAGGGCACTCTGAAGACGATGTGCTGACAGCATAGTGCATTTTTCCTTCTGTAAATTCTGGGAAGACCTGCATGGGAAAGTGATATATGGACAGAAAAAGACCCTCACCCTCAAACCTAATTAGAAGATTAGAAGCCTTCACCGTTCAGCAGGATTTTGAGAGGACAGAAGCCCAAGGCAGCTGGATGGGAATATGAACTATACCATGCTCCAGCAGCTTTCTCGTATTCTTCCTGTGACCAAGATCCATCTGTTTATCATCAGCTGCAATACAGTCTGAGACAAAGTGCATTGTTAATAGGGTGTGTTGGAGAGAAAAGTCACAAGGAAGTGCCCAAATTAAGTGATTTCTGAAAGTAATAGCTACAGAGCATATAACAGCATATAACACAGTAGCACTGCTCTAATGGATATTTTTCTTCAGTCATCACCATTAACTGTGTGTTTTTGCTGACAAGATTTAAAAAAAAAAAAAAAAGTGGCAAAGCACCTTCTCTAGTTAAGAGACACTAATTCTTAACACATTTTAAGGTTTGTAAAATATGATACATGAACATAGCTGCAAAATAATAGTGATATTTAAGAACACAGTAAGCAGGAAAAGAACAAAGAATTTACCTAATTCAGTAGGAGACGTTATCTTCCTTCTAGAGGACTCTGGAGATATTGGACCCCTACAAAGATTTCAAACCTGTTAATTACTTTATCCTTTTAACAGGTAAAAAGTGAAATAACTACACATAAATCATTATTTGTGAAACTATAAAAACATACATGCATACACATGTACACCAAAATAAATGGTTAAAAACCTCATAAAACATGGCATAACCAGGCCCATGCACGCTCAAGTATTTGAAAAACTTGAATTCTCTTTTCTTGTGAAGAAAATTGAAGTTGGAATAGAACATCAGAACAATAGTTCCTTTTGTCTATAAGCTTGTCTCCAACAGTAACACAGGCCAGCGTTTCAGAGTATGGTTATTATTCCTCAAGGAAGAGTCTTATAGTATGTACTATCATAGGTGTAAGGTACTAATTCCAAGGTATTAGTTTGAAAGATCCTTCACTTCCCAACTCAGGTTCCTCTGTCTCTAAAATATCAATATGAAGACATATATGACTAACTCTTACTATTACTAGACGTAATGATTTTAGGCCAAAATCCTACTCTATTCATCATTGTATGAACAGGAGAAAGAACCACAAGATCGCACCACTACATTTCACGGAAGCATTTTGTAAAAATGCAGCTGAACAGATTCCACAGAGGGATGCCCCACTCTCAGATATTGCCCCACAGTGTGGATATCAGATTCTCTGCTGCTGAAAAACAAAACCAGAACATCTCAGAAGAACAATTTCTATATGAAGTAGTCAAAAAGTCAAGGTATATCTAAAAAACTATTATATGTATATATTTATATATAGGTTATATAGTATGTCATACACTATATAACATGTTTATAACATAGTGTGTTATTATGTATTTATATGTCAGAGTTCTTCCTGTGGTCACCTATCTGCACATAGCTATTGGCTTTCTATTAAATGTAGTGGGTGCACATTACTACATGGAGCAAAAAGCTGGACACCAGGGAAGTAGAAGCATGTTAACAGGGAGACTAAAGCACACAAAATGCTATCTAACCTGCAGGAGGGCTTAAGTAAGCTCTCCCTGAAGGCTCTAGCTCAGGAATAGAGACATCTTGCAAGTGACACACCCTTTAGTTTAAATCAAAGGTTATAGGGTGGATTTTTTTTTTCCCTGTTGCCCTTGCTTCAGCTTTCAGAAATTTAACTACATTCTATGCTATCAAAGCATTCATTCATCATCTTGATTTCTTGCCCCTCCCATTGTAAATGCTATTCTGACTACATTTTACTAACAGTTGCTCTTCCTAGCAGGCTCACTGAAGGCTGTCTGGAGGAAGATAGGCATTAGGGTAAGTCACGCAAGTTATTTCATCTGGTACCAGAGATCTTATATGCATGCTTATTTTATAAAATAAAATCGCAATTTTTTATAAAAGATAACTAATAAAAATAAGTAGTTTCCTTTTCATATGTATGCACATACAAATGAAAGATGGATTTGTTTGCTAGTAGAAGCTTAAATATCTGAGTTGAAAGTCAGGATAGAAATAAAAGCTCAGACTGGATCTTTTCCAACAGGACCTAAACCCGGAAGAATTACATTAGTCTTGTGATACAGAAAGAAGTTATATAACACTTGCCATTCCCTTTTAGTAGTTCCCACAGATTACCTCAGTTTGCTCTATGGACATGTTCTGTGTGCAAGGCGATCTACTTTCCAGGTTCAAGCTGCTACTTATTACCTGAAGAGATGACCCCAACATAAGAGTCACGTTAATTCTTAAATTCACTGAATTTAAAGCTAAACAAGTCTCTTGCATCACTTAAGATCACATGGTCTGTACAACATGCCATTCAATCTCTGTTCATCCCTGTAGTTTGTTTGGTTTAAGCAACTCTTTCAAATAGGCATGCGGTGCTGATCCAAGTATTTCAAGATACTGGGTGTCACTTTGCTTGGTAGTTTATCACTTGGCTTGGTAGATATCAGACCTCACTGGTAAAGATACGTGCCTAACCTCTGAGGTTTTTTTGTTTCAAGTTCAGCCTTTTCCTGCTAAAGTACAGAGCCCTTATGTACATATTTCCCCTCCACAACAGTGCTTAAGCACTGTAATCAAGTTGCTCCTCGACCTTTTTTATGATAAGCTAAATAGATGGAATTCTTGATCTCTTTCCCTCCATGCAAAACTCAAGCTTGAAAGCTGACTTGAAGGCTTTCTTGCATTCTTCAGTCTGTTAGCATCTACTTAAAAGCACAGGCAGGCAGAGTGTGCTGTACTCCAGTGCCAGTCTCACCAAGGCTGTATACAACCCACTTCACCACTACATTGTTCATACATCAAAGATTAGATTAACTCTTCCATCCCTTCTGAGCTCCATATCACTTCCCAGATACATTTCATGGGATACAGCTCCCATTCAGGAGTCAAAACCTCAGCTTTTTGCTCCTACAGGAGCAACTTTGCATTTGAGTACAGTAAGACACCTTTTGTCTGAACAGGAGCAACTCCTTAAGCTATCCACATGACCCCGCAGGACAGTGCTCCCTGTGCTGTTGGCTTCCTTTCTCCTGCAGGCCCTTCTCACAGGCCCAAAGGGAGGCCAAGGCTTACAGCACACAGGTTATGGCTAACCAGGGGAGAAAGTCTATGCTGCAGCGTGCCAAGGGGTCAGTTAATGGGACAAGTGAATGGGAAAGTGAATATAAAACATCCTTGCTCATGCACATGGGAGATGCAGCTGACTCCTGACTGACCATATCACGGTCAGCAGAGAAGTAGAAGACCTCTTTTTCTATAAAGAGGTAAATAACAAGTTTAGCATTTTCTCACAAGCCTTAGTCCCTACTTATTAGTCACAGACCCCATTAAAAGCACGATATGAAGGAGAAGAAAAATGCCACTTCACTCCAACAAACTTGTGAAGGCATGAACCTGACCCAAGGCATATCAGTCATTTGTATTTGTCTGTAGTTTTCTAATAACCAAGAAATCTTCCTCAAACCTCCTGTAGCAGCAGTACAATCCTGTACAGACGTAGTATTGCCAAGAAAGGGGCTTTGAGTTTTCTTGCAATGAGTTTTGCCATTTAAAAAAAGAGCAAAATAGACAGCAGTGTCCTGCGTCATTGAGGCGATGCACAAGGAGCTCTAACAGTGTGCCTGGTCTCACAGCAGGCCTTATTCATGCAAACAAGGCTCATTAGCTTAGTCAGGATGTGTCACAGGATGAAGCAGAAGTGAAGAAGCCAGGGCACTGTCAATAAGCACTGGTAGCCTTTTGTGGTGAGGGAGTTGAAGAGAAAGGGAAAAGGGAGGAGAAGTCAGCCACTTCATGAAGCGAAAACGTTGCCCAAACCCTGTTCACTTGCTTGGGTTGATTATTCTGGCTCCAACTCCAAAGTGAGTTATAACTACCCAGAAACAAATCCCAGCTGCAAACAAAGAGAATTCCCTGTTCATTTTATGAAAGGCATTTAATTGGGGCTTATTTTTAAACAGACCACCTTTCACATCCCATTGCAGCAGGCTTGACACTTTTCCCTTCGGCTTCCACTTGAGTTGCCACTGAAGCCACCATTAAATGGCAACGTACTTCAGACTAAGGGAAATAATCCCTGATTTACTTTGTATTGTAGATGACTTCTGGAGGAAAAACACATTCTGCCAGCTGTTTCCATTTCATTGTGCTTTTTTGTTTTTGAAAGAAGAACATTTGTTTTCAATTTGTCTATAAATAATAGAGGAAAACACAGCTGAGGGGCCCAGTGCGATTTTTATAGAAAGTTCATTTTTAGAAATCTGATAAGCTTATAACCACATATGTTTGAAATCAGAGTAATATAAAATACAGAAACTTAAAAAAACTACTTGTCAAGCAATCTAATATTTATTTTATCTAGCACTTAGCAGCATTTGTCAAATATCATGCGTTGGGGGAAACTTTGGACCATGAGTCTGAAAGCACAAGGAAATATCTTGTAGATCTGCAGCAAAGTACTGACCCAGAAGACACTTCACACGTGAGTAGCCCCTACAGAGTCAAAAGGTTTGATTGCCTGGACAGTGTTTGAGCACAATGCTATGCCAGGACAGACGGCTATTGCCTGCTCTTTTGAGAAACAAATGGAGATAGAGCCTGAACCGTTAATCAGGTATCTGCCACCAACTGCCTGCTGTGACTTCAAGGACTGTCGCAGGTCCTCCATCTGGAAGATGTAATTGGCAGAATACGATTTAACCCTCCTGAGGTCAAAACGGTTGGGGGGTTTTCCCTAGCTTTAGAGTGATCTTGAAAGCCAGCACAAGAATGACTTAGCTCGTGTTTATCAAAATGTGTCATGAAAGCAATGGACTACATCTCAATTTTACTCAAACTGCTTTGGTATGGACCAGACATAGATTACCAATGCTACTGATGATATCTGTTCCTCAGCCCTACAGCCAACACAGAGGTAAATCTATTTTCAGATGAGTGGGGAAGCCTAAATAAGTCCTGATGACAACTAGAGAACAACAGCAAGCCAACTAGTCCCCTTATTTTACCTATAAAAACCTGTATCAAAATAAAAATGTCATGAGAAGAGTTATGCCACCATTGTACCAAGAGAAAATTCCCCAGCCTGAAGAATTTTACTTGACTATTCAATATGATTGCTGATTTGTAATAGATTGCTGTACTATATTCCAATACAAGGAGAATGGGGCAAAAGGGGGAGGAGGACAGAGATGCATCTCCAATGTAATAGCATGAGTTAGAATATTAAAATCTCTCTTCCCAGTCCCAGTACTATAAAGATTGTTTGTGATCCTAGTTTGTCCTCTGTTTTGCTTAAATATAATCACTTTGTGTCATGCCTGTGCCATCTAACTGGTATATTGTTAAGCTGTTCTTCATAATGCAATGTTGTTGAAGAATGTTTCTGATCTGACTCAAATAGTTAACCTGAGCAGTTGAAGCCACTGGAAATGCTGTTCTTGGAGAAAGGCAGTTTTCTGCTTGCATCATGGCTTGTGAAAGCTACAGGAAGCCATTAATAAACAGAAAGGTTTTATTACAGAGACTCTGGCTGCTACCTCATAACAATTCCACAAAATCAGAAAACCCAGCCTGTTTCTATCAGCACAGTACCTGGAAAAGATACAGCATGTAGCCTAGAGAAGCTTCTAAACCTTCACAGGAGAGGTTGAATTTCCTATACAAGGATGCACACTCTGCGTTAAAGGAGAAGCTAGACTTCTGGGAAGTTTCCTGTGGAAGATTTGAGGTCAAAAAGGAAGGTCACCTTGCATCAGACCAGCTGGCTGGAGCCAGCTGTCCCCTGTGGGGAAACCTCCTAAGAGCTTATCGGAACGACCAGGCGGCAAAAAGAGGAGACTACCGAGGGGCTCAGGGAACTACAGCAATCATCTCTGTCCTTTAATCAGTGTCAAATCCCTGCCCTAAGAGCAATCGCCGGTAGAGAGGTGATTATTAGGGGGCCTAAGGGGAAGAAAATGGGGTAGTGGCCACTGGCACCCCTGATTGGTAAGGCAAGCCCTGCTTATATGCCTCTGAGAATTGCTTCCTCTTCTGCTTTTGTCTAGGTAACAAAGAGGCGTTATTTCCTAAAGTTTTAGTGAGTCTGTGGCCACCTAGCACACACAGGGAAGGTGTCTGTTCTTGCCCTATGGCCTGTGTAGTTGACAGTACGGATTGCAGATTATATCACATCTGGACTTTCAGAGAGACAGAAGGGGAATTGCTGTGTCCACAGCCTTCTCAGCCTTCCCTGCAGGTGCTCTGCTGGCAGCAGGCTCTACTGCTCCCCAGGGAGGCAAGCAGTGCTCCTTAGTGCAAACGCTAGGAGACAGTAACTTGTCATTTCAAGAGTATGTTCTTTTTTCCACACAAACATGTGGAATGGGCTGCTTGATGAAACTGAAACAGGACATCTTCACAAAGGAAGCCAGCACAGCCCTCAGTGGACTTGATCTTGATTGTGCTTGCCTTGACATGAGCCAAAAGTAACTTCACTGAAACCCAAGGGGAATATTTTTGTAAAGTGCACTAGGGTAGGAGGTTGCTTAAAGGCCTTAACCCCTCTTGATCTAGAGGCAACGAATTAAAAACCACCCCCCATAATCTCCATCTTTGTAATATATTGATTCACATTGCCCACATACACACCCTGGGAGGACATGACAGATTTGTTCCCGTCATCTTTTACCACTCCTTAAGGAAAATATGTAACCAGCATCCCACCTGTCACATACTGAGTCACCTCCCAGTTAAACACATTTCTTATTTGGATATTTTTTTTTCCTATTCAACAGATAAACATGTTTCATTTGTCAGTACAGCTCACTTCCTCAGGAAAACTGCTGAAGGTTATGCTCTAACGAAAATGCTAATCATCCACCAAAACCCTTGCTGTAAGGCACATGCTTATACTGTATCCCTGGAAACAATAAAAGGCACGGGGACTTACTTCAAGCAGATGCTGTGGGGATGGGGTCCTCTGATGCTGAAAAGGAAAGGGAATAACTCCATTGGCTTGCTGACCAATTTTGTCACACAGAGTTAACATCCTGCTGTCATACTGTAATTCTAAGTGTGCTGGTTTTATGCACCATGATGCAATTTAAAGCATGTATGGAAAGCTGCTAATGAGTCACACATCAGGCTGCTCTGTGCCACAGCAACAGATAAGCTCCCCATGCACCCGAGCTGTCTGTAGGACCCTGTGGGTGCTATCCCCACCCCGGCCAGGAAATCTGGCAGCTCCAAGCCTCACCAGTGTGCAAGGCCTGCCACAACACACTGCCCTTGCTCCCCTTAGGAAACCACTGCCGTTCCCCTTCCCCAAACCATCCTAGCACCTCCTTTCACTGAAAAATAGCAGTGATGTGCACAGATTTTGGCTGGTGGGACCAGTGCTCTTGCAATAGGGAGCTCCTACAGTGCACCTTTGTGATGATTATAGGACATAGCAAGAATGGCAAATGTCCAACAGTATTACACACACCACAAATGAAATTTATCAAAGTGATTTTTGTCCAAGAATCTTCATATAGCAAGCTTTCTCCACACCTTCTGGGGATATTATTCTCAATTCTTCAGTGGGCACAAAGCATGAGGCTTATTTGTGCACAGAGAAGCAGAAGCAAGTTTGGCATTGCCACTCTGTGGGCTTTGTGCTTTAATCAAACCTTATAAAAGACCAAGGAGGCCCAGGAACTGGCCTTACTATCTCTAATGTCAGGAACTGATTACAAAGGCACCAGTGGCTCTTGTTCTTGCCAATACAGCTCCAGTCTGATAGAAACTTACTTGACTGAGGGCTGGTTCAGAAAGGAGCCATAAACTGATAATATCCACATTACTACAGGAACCAAGAACTTAATCTCTGATGGTTATTTCCCAAGGTAAATATTTAAATAAACTAACATCTAAAAAATAATAAAATGTAATTATAGATAAGCAAGGTTATAAAATTTATTCCCATAAAATGCAGGACATTTTATTTCCAAATCCCATCAACATATGATGAGATTAAAAAAATCACTATGATAGAAATAGACATTAAAATCTAAGAACATATTTCCTATTAATAGCAAAAAATGTTTCTTGTAATGGGAAGTTGTCAACAGACACAGAGGAGGAAAAAAAAAAAAAAAAAAAAGGTTGGTTTATTTTAGCAGTCTTTAAGGAGCAGTGCCCATTTGGATATCCTGCCTATTTGCACCTGGTTACAGCATCCAGATTGATTTGCCATAATAAAATACTCATAAAAGGTGTATCTCCTATCCAATAATACGGGAAGCATTATGAATGCACAGGCTTCTTCATTTTTTTCCATCTTTTGAGATGAGAAAAGTGTCTATTTTATTACCCTAAAACTTGAATTCCTAGTCATTATTCCTCTATTTAAAAAGTAAGAAGTTGCCACTGCTGTCTGTTGTGTCCTTCCTTAACACTTTCTAAATCCTTCAGAAAAAAAATAAGGAAAAAACCAAAGCATTTTAGCCCCAAACTCAGGCTTAGAGATTGCAGTGAACCGCAGCCAAGCAGGGCAGTGAGGCAGAGCATCAGCCCGAGCCTGCAGGCTGCCAGCTCTGTCATCAGCCTGAGCCTGGGGAGGAAGAGGAGGAGCGGAGCAGAGTGGAGGGCTGCAGCAGGTGCGGTGCTTCAATTCACAAGTGCGCTGACCCTCCATAGGAGCATGGCAGGAATTTCAAATGGGATTAGCCACCCGGACAAGGGAAAGGTCATACTTGACATTTCCACTGGAAATTCTAATGCAAATAGACCTCTGATACTCATGACATTTCTTCACACACGTCTAATAGCCATACATATGTAAAAGGAAAATGATAAAATGTGATGACTAATTTATGTAAATCTCATGAAGGCAATAATGTTAAGGGTTGACTACCTAGAAACATTAGCCAGGCAAAGGAGCACAATATTACTGGATTTTTTTTTGTATTTGCTACCATTTGAAATGGGTTTATTTTGATAGGGCTATTTGTTTAGCTTTCAGAAACTGCTCAGTGCTGTGCAAGGAGCAGGCTGCAGAGCCCATGGTAAGGAGCACAAAGTGATTTCTTGGCTTTATTTTGAATGGCTTTGGGTTTTGCAATGGGGACAGGAGGTGGGAGTGTGATAGAGGGGAGGCTCATTTTGCCATTTGCAAAGCCAGTAAATTTCAGCCTACCTCTGACTTGATTTTTTACACACTGTAAAATCCTGTTTGAACACCCAAGGAATGCACAAGTCTGGAGTTAGATAGCAGTGTTATTTGAGTATGATACCTGCAATAACATGAAGATTGCATAGAAAATTGATTTGTTAAAACAAAACCTTTCCCACCACAAGGAGCCTTAACAAGAACACTAAGTCATGTCCAGATGCTCCCAAACACTACAACATCTTGCAGTTACACCTATTTCTACCATTTACCTTTATAAACAAGTTTCCTGTTGCTGTTTTCTTTCTTAGTTGCCAAGTTAGGCATTACACAAGTGCCCTGGTTACTCTAAAGCAGAAAGTCAGAGGTATTAGGCTGAAGAGCAGCAAAGGGGGCTGACATTTTGGGTGACACGCCTTTGTTGTTGCCCTACCACGCAAACGGAACCACACAGTAAACCATGGGAAGTGCACTGCGGTATTTGCAATAGTCTCCTACTACAGAGGGAAGATAAATAAACCACAGCTAAATATAAACTAGGTGGAGAGAACCCAACACCTTCAGAAGTCTTACTCAAAATTTTGCTCTGATTGCACCTAGATACAGATTTTTACCCTGTTTGTTAGCATCATTTACTGTATTTCAATGCATTTATGCCTGCACAAACATAATTTAAAGGGCAGTGCCTCACATTTTCCGTGGCTGGGGGGTGGGGAAAACATTTAAGCTCCTTAAAGCTTGTTTATTTTTTTTTTTTTTTTTTTGAGGCTAATTACCTTCCCGCAATGACTTAATTTTGCTTATTACAAGTTTTAAAATGACAAGTTCATCTGAGACCGGAAAACAGTGATACTTTTGCAACAGTAAAAGGCCACAATCCTGCAATCCTGTAAGCACTTATGCATATGCTTCATGCTTTGCATGTAAATAGTCCCATTGACTAAATCCCAGTTCTTTGAAAAGAAAGAAAAGACTGAAAGAGAATCATTGTTTTCCCAGGCAAACAGTGCGGGAGAAGAAAGGAACAAGATAGAAGTATAGAGAATTAACTCATTTCCCTTCTCCTACCACATTCTGAAGCTTGTGAAGTGATTTCAGGTATCTAACTTCTCTTCTAAGTGACCTGTTTTGTCAGGGTCTTAATGTTTTTACTAATTCTCCAGGGCAATTTACTTAGTCAGATCTAATACAGTACAACTTTAAAAGACTTTGAACAAGCAAAGAAGCACTCCATTTGATGTTCAGCCTCTCTGTATTTTTTTTTGTTTTAAATCATTGGGAGTGGGGGGGAAGGAGGTGGTGTCTTCAAGGAAAACTGTATTTGGATACTGTAGAATGAAATAATTAATCCCATGATGAGCAAAATAATCCCAGGCTTCCCTTAAACTTCATGGTTAGATCCATCCCCATTTCTTCTGCTCTGGATGAGCCCAGGTGTATTGCTACAAATGGAGTCACCCCCTGCTACAGCTGGCAGGACCAATTAAAACAATATTGCTGCTGTCAATCCAGTGGCATGAGGGCTGGGCCCAAATTACAACCTGGCATGAGCTGAAAGTGGGCTTGGACCTAGCAGTGAAAAATTATGATAAGCAGCCCAGCCAGAGCCACCTCCAGCTGAGCACAAGAGAAATGCTAAGTGCCACCTCTAGCCACAGAGGGGAACAGCCCATCCCCAGTAGAGGACGGGCAAGATCAAGACCGAGTCCAAGAGAAGCTTGTGGTTTATGGCTTTCCTGAACCAGGCAGCACATAGTAAGAGCACTTCAGCAGCAAACTTGACATATTAAAACCTGTGTCAAAGCTGCAGCACTGGAAGCAGGCAAAGTAAGTGTGTGCCAAATATGACACCAAACCATAAGCAGGTGAACCCTGTGCACCATCAGTGAGTAACAAGGCACAAGCTATGACTTTGCAAGCAAGCACCGCCTTCTGGGAGGATACAAGTTATTTTAGGAGGACTGTGACCCTTGATTTAGGGCATGAAATGACCATGTATTGATGTGGGTTAGAACATGACTTCCTCTGTGAACATCTTACCACAGATGCTGCAGAGAAGCTAGGTAAAATAGCCCACATTAAAGCCTGTACTGCTGTGGTTAGCTTGCTGAAACTTCAGCTGGCTTGCATATCCCTGTACTATGTTGCAGCCAGAAGTGCTGACATATATTTAAGACCCTTCACGTGTAGGCATACCGTGAGAGCTGCAGGCTGTAGCCCAGCCTAGTGGCCCACAAGATGTATTCAGTGGGTAGAGGGTTGTTACTATCGCTGGAAACAAATCTGAAAATGTGCACAGATAGCTAAAAACAACATTGCTAGCAGACGATAAGATGCCCATGACTGTTAACAGTGGCAAAGACATTAGTAAGTGGAAATAGCCTTATATTGCACATGCGTGGGTTCTTCTACAGGATGAGAACTAGATACACTGTCTTGCCCGACAGTGGGTCATGCTTTTTCCATTTGATAAGAAGCACCAGTCTTTCTGAAGTTTCTTCTGCCATTATCAAACTTTCAAACCTGAGTAACTCTCATGTTGCTATTACTGAGCCTGCATGAGAGATTTAACAAGTGGAAAGAATTAAAATAATTTTGCTAGCATGAATTTTCCTATAATTGCTCTTCATCAGATTCTTGTAATGAAATGATCCTAGATGTGCACAAACTAAAAACTTTATTAAAGCAACTTGGAACAGAGCTACTGCTTCAAGGTTCTTTCTTGTTTTACCTGATAATGTGCAAGTTTAGCTATTGCCGGCACTGTCAGTCAGCCCACCACAAGCCAAACCCAGGCCCCCTGACAAGTTATCCTGTACAATACTCTTGATTTATCAGGCAAGGGGAAAATGGAAAGGGAACTTCAGTAACAACAGCATTATCTGCTGTACTTGGGGAACAGTTAGAACAGGAAAAAATAAATAAATAAATAAAACATGCAGAAGATCTTCCAGTCATCAGCTTCATGAAGCAAATCTCACCCCCCTGCAGGACAACAGCATCAGGCATGACCCACCACTCTCCAAATGTATTTGATCATGCAGGTGCCTTGACAGAGAGTATTTCAGAGTTTACTTTAGAAATAAATAAAATACATTGATCTTCAGTGGTTGAAGATTTGATAGATGTGTACTTTTGAAAGACTGAAAACACATGGATATTCTTCTATGGAGAAATATGTGGGACTGAGAATCTTCATAAATCCTCATATTTGGCCTAACTTTCATTAATTAACAAGGAGCTCTTAGACTTTGAAGTAGAAAGCACTGTGAAACCAGTGCACACAGGAAATGGTGACACTGACAATGTTTGTGCAGACGTGATTTAACCTGCCTGCATGCAGCGCACAAAACACATACCTAACGCACATGTGCACACGCTGCACATCCTTGGATCACATGCTCAGCTTTGTGTTGTTTTAAATATAGCATCCCTGCCTCACTTCACATACATTTATTGGAAAAGTTGGACTCCCACCCCACCCCATCCTGCTGTGAGGCCTAGCAGCACAACATTCAGGCCCCACTGAGAGGGAATCATTATTTACTTCAACGGTTTGTCCCATGATGCCGCTCACCCCAGTAACCACTTACTTCACATTCACTAATTGGTCTTAACAACCCCTGTGAGACAGATATCATTAACATGCGGCTTTTAAAGGTGGAGCATGAAGCTAATTGGCTTCACTTTGCAAAATTCCAGTAGGAGTCAGTTGCCACCATGATAGCCAGCGGGCAGCCTGACGGAAAGGCACACATCCCTCACCTTCCTCCCCAGGTTCCTCCATCACTCACCTGCTGCTTTTAACATAAGAAGTGATCACCTCCCCTGCAAGTACCAGCTCTGAGGGTCTGTCATTACCCTGAAGGATGCCACAGCAGGGAAGAGATCACCAGCATCAAATGTATCCATCAGCTTCGATGCTCAGTTTGAGATGCCTGGGAAGCAGCACTTGATAGCAATGCGCTCCAGCTACTTCAGTGGCTTCAGAAGTGCTGGAAGCCAGGCATCAAAAAAAAAAAAAAAAAAAGTTATTTACCACCTGCAAAAAAAATGAAACTTTAGTGACCAGGGATAGGAAACATAAAGCTGCCTAGAGAAACAACCATTGACTTTATCCAGTCTCCATCTCTTCCTGTCCTGCACCAACCTGCCATGCCTTTACGTCCCAGATGTGCGATCTAACAACACAACCAATGCCATTAACTGTTTTTCATCCTCTGTGCAGAAGATGGATGATGTTCAAGCAATGGAAGCCAGGAACAGCCCCCAGCCCCATGTGACAGGGGCACCAGAGCCAGGTACCATTCCCCACCAAGCCCAGGTTTTGGGCAGCTGCAGCCCAGGGAACAGAGCTCACAAACCACGATCGTGATGCGGGACGCAGCCAATTCACGCTGTGGATATGTGCACTGTTACCCTGATGCAACAGTCAGAGTTAC
Source organism: Oxyura jamaicensis (assembly GCF_011077185.1). Taxonomy (NCBI): domain Eukaryota; kingdom Metazoa; phylum Chordata; class Aves; order Anseriformes; family Anatidae; genus Oxyura; species Oxyura jamaicensis. The sequence goes on from NC_048896.1 coordinate 62,556,438, forward strand.
AAAGCTGGTGATGAATCAGCGAGTCCAAGAGAGTTTATATATAAATATATTTTAAAAGATGTTATTTAAGGGAGCAGTACAGCACGCATCAGTAATGAAGGGATTGCGGCAACCAACAAATTATCCCCTGTAAAAAATTCCAACAAAAATGGGTAATGACAAAACCCAAATTGAAAAATTCCATCAGGGTAAAAAAAATAATCATCATCATAATCAAAAAACAAACAAACAAACAAAAAAACAACACAAAAAAAAAAAAAAAAAAAAAAAAACACTAAAATTCTTGCAGAACAATGATCTTTCCTCCTTTAACTTATACAGGACTGGAAGCCAGATGTATTTTTTTTCCTCCCCATTTTGCCAGACTGCTGAACACTAAGCCATCTTGAACACATATTGAAAACTAAATTAAAAAAAATCTTCTTGATTATTGTTTTTGGATCACTGAATAACCTACAAGATAACAGCTTTTCTCCTATCTCTAAGTCAGTCTAGAACAAGTTGGGAGGGAGGGAAGGAGGTGGGCTTGAGATTGGGCTTAAGCTCGAGGGTAGCTCACCCATTGCCTTTCTATAGGGAAGAAATTTTTTTTCACCCGAAGTAGATGCAGTACATTTTCTCTTTAACAAAAAATAACAGACTAGTAATGATTTATATGCTAAGCGAGGTATAATGTACATTCAAATTCTAGTTTGTTTCTTTAAAAAAAGTCTGTAATCCCCCCCCACACACACACACTTTTCTTCTTACTGCATTTTACGGAATTTCCTTCACCTTCATTAAAACACACTTATCTGCCTAAAGAGGAGGCTTCCCAGTTTTCTTTCTGGGCCTATCAAATCTGCTTTTCAGAACAAGAGGCATCATTTCCTCCAGGGCCTGGGAGCATCTCCCGGGAACTGACTTCTCCAGCCACCCCACTGAGGAAACAGAGAATCAAAGCTCAACACCAGCTGGAGTGTTTGGGGCTCCTGTTTTTGGGGTAGGCTTCAGCTTACCTGCCTGCACAACCACATATGAAATTGCTGTCAAAGAGGAACGAGGAGCAGCTTTGCTCCTCACCACCAACAAGCCTGGGAAGGAGCACACAGCAATAGGTATCGTTGCACGAGATGAATATTTTTTTAAAAAAAGGGACAAACACACAATTTGTTTTGCAGTTTATTAACGGAAATGTTTTCCTATAATTAATCACGGTCCAGAAAGCTGCTCTATAGCACGCCGTGCCTCCCTGCCCCCAGCCAGCCCCCATGTGGCCTGAAATTTTGCAAAGCCCTGCATTGTTCTCCCTGACACCGGATCAGGCAACACAAAAAAGCAACTGCCAGCTCAAAAGCAATCCGGCGATAGAGCCTGGTGCTATCTAATCAAGGGCAAAAGGTCACTTCCGAACAACTGGGCAATAAAAGATTATTTCCAGCCGCAGAACAGAAAGGCCCCGTGGTGGATGCTTGAAAGGGGGGGGTGGGAGGAGGGCAAAAGGGCTCCCGTCTGTGGGAGGAAGTGCATTGAATACAGCCAGCAGACGGGAACCATCTGGCTTTGTGAGCGGTCTGTTCTTGAGGAGAGAGAAAAAGCCCCCTCAGCGGGGCCGCTGACTCCGTGCATCGATTCAAGCCGCCTCCCCCCCCAGCCTGAGAGCAGCTTTCCCAGGCACGGGGACTCGAAGGGGAACTTTCCCAAGGGGCGGCCGCGTCTTATCAGGGGCTGGCTGCAACAGAGGGCTCTGGTCAGGCAGCCAGCCTTGCAGATGACCAGCCGAGGCTTTCTGTTTTTACCAGCTGTGTTTTTAATAGCAAAAGAGATTTTTAGCAGCATTCCCCCCCCCAACACCTCAGCACTCATCCCCCGATGCCTGCACACCAGGCTGGACGGACATCTCCTCAAGATGAAACTTGGCACACGCAAATCGCATCCAGAGCCCACAGAGGAGGAAGTCAGGAGTGTTGCCAGTGCTTTGGGAAATATTCTCCTTTCCAAAAGGCAGGGGGGTGGTCACTACACTCTTTACAGCTGGCTGTGGGTCACCCCGGCTCATCTGAAAGGAAGCCGAGTTCAGAGGCGCAGCTTGACGTTCATTGGTTTCTAAATCTGAACCTCTGAGCGATTGTCCCAGCAAGCCCAAGGGCTGGGGCCCGAGCAAATAGCCTCCAGCTAATCCTGTTGCAGTAGGGGGGAAACGAAGCAGTTAAATGTCCAGTTTATCAACAGAAAAACAACAACTGAGCCTTTGTCCTAACAGGGTGCATTAGGAAACCGTTTGGCAGGGCTCATATGCATGAGAAACCAGGGCAGCTGGGAAACGCTGACGTACGTTTTAGAGAGAGCCACGAAGACACCGGATGAGAAAAATACTCCTTGCATTGATTTTCTCCAAGGTCAGCTTCAAAAAGAAGAACTCAAGAATTCTGAACATGTCTGACACTGCTTGACACTTGAGGGTTTCATTAAAAATTAACACTCACGTAAAAAAAATCCTCAAAGCAAGAATTAAAACTCAGAAACATGACAGAATGCATCCTCCACCATACCCTGCTCGTGACAGGACAGAAAACAACATTACCAACATCATTTTGGCCAAATGGCAAAGCCAGGGCTGCAACAGCTGCAGTATTTATCATAACCTAAGTCATGGGGCAAAAACACCAGCACTTCCACTACAATCTCACCAAAATACTAGATATCAAACAGATGTGGAAACACACAGAATATAGTTCCGAGGTGAGGCCAAAGGAAAAGCCTGGAGTTAAACAGTTAAACTGGATCACTGTAGAACGGAATAAAATAAAATAAAATAACCAGCTTCACTTACCCGCCCCTCACACTTTTTTTGCCATTCAGTACCTCTTCTCACTTTTTACCCAACTAAAAGTTTCTAACCAGGTAAAAGCATTTTTCTCTAAGGATTTTAAACACTCAAAAAGTATTGGAAAAGCACAAGCAAAAGCCTCTGACTCCACTTCCCCTATTTCCTCAGGAGCTGAGCAAAAAGCACTGCATGGTTAATCAGGACAAGGTATTCAACCCACGCAGCATACATGGAAATTGTGTTCCACTCACTGTGCAGCCTCTGTGGGGAAACAACCTGAAGGCAAAGTGTGTGTGTATGTGTGTGTGTATATATATATATATATATATATATATATATATATTATGTTTATATAAAAACGTGCATGTATATATATATGTGAAGCAGGTGAATCTCAGATCAAGTTTGTTGCTGCTTTGATAGCAACACTTTCAGCACTTCATAAAGTAAAAACAGTTATCGGAGCAATGAAATTTTGCCTAGGAGAAGGCATCTAAGAAACCACATCCCCATAGCAGTCCCCTTATAGACAAGGCAAAAGTATATGATGAAGTTGTCATCAGGAAGAGCACAGCCCCAAAATCCCAGGGCACAACCTATGACAGGAATTTACATAGAGCTTTTAAGGAGAAGCAAATTAAACCTTTCCTTGAGTGCCATAAAAAATAAAATAAAATCCCAAAATGAATGCTTCCATACCACAGCAGTGCAATATTCATATTTCAGTCACAATCAAGACAAATATCTGGAGCAGGGGGGTAGTTTCTAGTCTCAAGTACAGTAACAAAACAAAAAAAAGATTATTTCAGAGCCACATCAGCATCCTTTGAGGCCAGAGCATGCCCCAAGAGCCCTATGCTAAGCAGCCACCCTGGTTTCCACTTAGCATTAATTACAAGCCTCTTTCTTAGATAGTTTGGCAGCTTTGTGGTTCAAGGAGGAAAGAAAAAAATATATCCTATTAAGTGTAGCCCAGCAACCCGAAGACTGAAAGATGGGAAGCCGTTCCCAGCATGCACAAGCAACAGAGTTGCACTTGAAAATAGAGGTTTTAATTGCAAGATGCATTTCCAAACTACCTTGCTTTCTGGGGGGCACCTTGGATGGGGCAAGACATGCCATCAGGCAGTTAATGCCCTCCAACAGCAGCTTCCCATCACCAGCCACATACAGGGCTATGGTTGTGAGGTTTTAAAAGTGCACCCTTTGTATCACAGGGGTATCACCCAAAGGCCCTGTCCTGGACAGGGACTATCTCTGGTTATGCACCAAAGGAGTAAGAGTACATTCATTTGGTAAGTACCTCAATGTGATCTCTCCAGAAGATGTAGAGCAAGTACTTTGCAAAAAGCAGATAGCATAATTCTCACACCAAATAGCTGAAGCTTAACAACAGGTCACAGGCCAGTTTTTTCACCAACACACTATCTGAAGTGTGCTACTGCAGACTCTAGCATCGTAGCATAGACTCACCAAATACATTCCAGGTGCTTCAGCACAGCTCCAGCAAAACAGAAGACAGCAGCGTGATTCCCACAGCCATGCAGTGACATATTATCTCTCTCAAGTAATAAACAACCCCCAAAGCTTAATATTGCAGATCTTGTGGAAGGCCCAGAGATCAAGACAGACTGTGAGCTGTACCAAGAGGAACAGGCCGAGAGCTTACCCCTACATCTGAGCAAAGGCTCCCTTACTAGGTGTGCCCCCCCGAGATGAATTTGCACCTGCTGATTTTGTGGAGTAATACAGCTACTCCCTAGGAGCAGAAACGAGCCTGCGCAGGAGCCTCTGACTGCTCACAGCTTTCAGGGCAGAAGTTTTCCATTTCACACTGAGCTTTCAGATCCTGGAGCACCAGTCTACCTTGTCCTCAGTACCCTAACTTGCTTAGCCAACAACCCACAGGTGCACTGCTTGATCTTGCTGACTTGGGATCCTGCAGGGTTGTACCCTGAAGGAAATATACTGCAGTAATCTACTCTACAGATTAGGCATGCAATCACTATTTCTTACATCCAGTTGTAAATCAGACGGTTTCCTGCCTAGGCATGGATAAGAAGATAACCCCTAGGCTATGCACCAGCTGACAATATCAAGTCCTTTTGTCAAGGAAATGAATGCAGATGACTAAGTGCTTTCACCTGTTTCCCTTTGCCAGGTAGCATCTCTGCTGTTTGCCTGGACTGAGCTAAACTCATGGAGACAAGCATGTGAAACTATTAGTCCCCTAGAAAGTGGAAGGCAGGGGTGCTGGGGACCAGTAACCAAGTGTGGGCATTGGGGTGCCCAGCCAGGACGACAGGCCAAAGCCAGGAGCAAGGGCTGCCCAAGTGCTGAGACAGCTGCTGAAGCCAAGGCTCAGGTCCTGTGGTGGAGGACCTTCTCCAAACCGGTCTTACAGGGCATCCCATGCTCCAAAAGGGCAGCAACCCCCACCCAAAATGCTCCCTTTATAATGAGCTTTTAAAGCAGTCATCTTTGAGACCATAATTTGTGCACTCAGTGGTTCCCTTTCCATACTGCCTTCTTACTAAGGCATAGTAAAAGTACTTCATCAAAGTCAGATTATACACGTAATAAGTTGGAAAAGTCCCTTGAGATCATAAAGTCCAGACATCACCTAGCACAACCAAGTCCACCCCTAGACCACGTCCCTAAGCAAGGGTGAGATCTGAAGGCAGGCTTTCCTGGCTCAGGCTTTTGTTTCACACTGCTTCTTGCATACATAAAGTATAAAATCCCACTTTATCAGGACACCAACTTTTTCCAACAAAAGGAGTAAGAATGTGAAGCAGGTTCCACCACCGCTAACGATCATGCTGAGGAGTGGGAATTGTTTCTCTGGAAGGAAGGCCTGGAGTCTCAGGGTCTGCTGGCCTCCCCTTGCACTTGTACCTCCGCCAAGGCTGGAGCTGGGATGGGGAATTTTACAAACTGTTTGCCCTTCTGACTCCGATGTGTCATCGCACATCCTCGTCCAACTCACCCATTGTTTCTCTGTTGTCATTCACACTTCTCCTCTCTTCGGCACTCATTGCAGAGCAGCTCTGTGGGGTGCCCACCACCGTAGCTGCAGGGCCTGGGGCAACTGGCTCTACCCAGCAGGCTGCGATGTCATGTCTCATAACCCATCAAAAGCACCTTGTTTAAAGCAGAGAGCAGATGAGATCATGAGACGTCTTAACTGTTCTGTGCTTCTGGCATACCACCCACTTATCTGGGAGGCATTGTGAGAGGATATTGTAAAGATTACATATAACCGAAACAGAGTAGGCAGGCATTCCTCTGCCCATCACTTGTTTTGGCAAATTTACATCCTCTTTGAAAAACACGATGGAGGCATCATTTTCTGCAGCAGAACACCATGTACGAGTGAGGCTGGCAAACAGAACGGTCTGTCCAAAGTCACAGAGGAAATTCTTGACATGCGAGAGGAAAAACTTTGTTTTATGTTGACTGTGTATGCAAATATCCCCACATATCAACTCTGTGCCCACAGAAGGCAAAAGCAGCCAGAGGACAGGGTTATCTATCATACAGGCCATGTCATGGGACATATTATTATCATGAGTTGTATTTTATATAAACATTCCAAAAGAGACAGAAAAGTGTCTCTTTGAAAATATGTCTCAACAGAAGTCAGAAAGCAAGCCAGAGGCAGAGATGAAAAATGCAGGAAAAAAGGACTTCATTGAGTTTAAGTGGTGGCGGGTGGGAGTCACCTCACATAACTCCAGCCACCTAGCTGTTAGCATCTGCTTTCATCTGCAGTTCCTCCGCGGCCATCAGAGCAGGGTGCCTCCAGCAGCAGGGCTGGATCCCAGCCTGCACAGCAGAGCTTTCACAAAGCCCTGCCTTGCCGGGGGTCTGGCCCAGCTGATGAGAAGGTCCAGCTGAGGGACACCAGCCCAGATCCTGCAGTCTTGCCCCTCTGTGTAAAGTAAGAAGCAGTATTTGCAGTGCAACAGCAAATAATTATTCAACAAGGGAGGAAAATGTATTATTTCAGCACTTGTAAGTCAAGGTGCCAAGAAGCGCACTGCATTTCCTCAGCATTATCGTCTGCCAGAAAAGGTAGGAGAGTTGTCTGAAAGAAAATGAGTGTGTGTATTTATAACAGAAAAACAAAACAAAACAAAACAAAACAAAGCAAAACAAAAAACTCCTTACTCCTGTAAGAGAAGTAAAAATGCAGTAGGTGCCTATGGTGTCAAGTTCCAGCTGGACACAAATTGAAAAAAATAAGGATTATAATTATTCTCTCAATTTGAAGAAATAGTCTTTATTGAGCACACATAAAACATAAAATCACCTTTTTCTCCATTGTTTTAATTATCTTCACTGAAACTTCAGAATAAAATATTAAGAGTATTAAGGTGTACAGATCTCAAATGCTAGGCATGTAGATAGACAAAAAATACATCAAAGTGCTCCTGTTCACTTGCACCCCTGCAATTGTTCTGTTCCTCTTCTAGTGTGAGCCCTATACTTCAGTGTCAGCACTTGTCTTTATCTTGACCATTCCAAGTTATAAATTAAAGGCAAGATGGACCAACAAGGTCAATATTTTTAAAGGCCTGAGTTAGTTTCTGAAATCCATATGTAGAAACTGAGTTAAGCTTGATTTTCAGAAATTTTCAGGTCGCATCGTCCAGTGAACAAAGCTGAATTTTAGGTAATCCTTCATGAGCTTCACTGCAGGTTCTCATTTGACAGAGTACATTGAGCAGAATTTGCAGCTAAACCTGATGCACTTGTTTCCCTGTTACCTGTGGAGCTGCTGAGTCTACATACAAAGTGCATTTCTGTCCTCTCAGGTGGACAACCACTAGCTGGCTCATGTAACCTGCCCATCGGCACACTGCTGAGATAGAAGCATGTAAGTCAGAAACTCTGGGGTTCTTTGGATTAAATCCCATTGGAAACAGGAATAAAGCAAATAGGAGATGGACACCCTCCCACTTTGGCTGGTATTTCCCTTAGATGTACAGTGTGGGCGATCCTTGCCAAGTTCACCAGCACATTTGGAAACCTTGGGAGTGAGCATCAGGAGGGGATGGTGAAGGGCACCTGGGGTAGATTTGAGCCAGGACCACTCTGTTTTGGCACCCCAATCCCTGCAGCTGTAGAGATCACCCCAGGTCACCCCAGGCCACTCCATCTTTTCCTCTGGAGAACTGGGACAACATCAAATAAACCTGAGACAAGTGTGGGTACAGGAGGGGCTTACGCTGCTAGAGAATTAGGGAAGGGTAGGTGTAATAGAGAACTGCACTGTAACGTAAGTTATGTGCACAAATACACTTAATGCTACAGCAGTTGACATTTCCCTAATGCAAGGGAACAAGATTTACCAGTGGCAGTAGTAAGAGGCAAAATTATTGAACTTTTCTAAAATGTATTGTAGTTCTCAAAAAAAAAAAAAAAAAAAAAAAAAGAACAAAAAGAAAAAAAAAGGAAAACCTTTTTTCACATCTTTCTCCTGAGTCTTCCTAAATTATCAACAAGGAACTGGAGAAAAGTGGAAATTATCACAATCACAAGAACAAAGCTACAAATTACGCAGTTTTGCAGCTGTGCTTTATGACTCTGCTCAAAATTTCTCCCTCATCTTTTTCAGAGCTCCTGATGAAGATCAGCAACAGAAGGCCCATCCATTCATCTGTCCCAGCTCTGAAGAAAACACATCCAGAGTTGCTGTCATCCTTACTTCCTTTGGGGATTGTTTCTATTGCAAGATTTACCGTCAAGAGGATATCAGCTAGGTCATAGAAGTAAGAGCTACAACAGGAAGGAGAAACAGAAGTGGGTTAATGAGTCAGACCGTTTTTCCGATAACCTTGCAGATGGTGAGAACAAGAAGCAAAAGCCGTGTTCACAGTTAATGCTACAAGCCTCATGGGAAACTCAGAAACACAGGCATAAACTGCGGAATTGCTTCTCAATTTTTTTCCTTTTTTTTTTTTTTTTAGTACTTTCTTAATTATTCAAATTCATGCGGATGGCATGCACGTACAGAATTCCATCAGGTGCTGCTAGTAACTTCTCCTTTTTGGCTCATAGCCCTATATCCAGCTGCTAGTAACTTCTCCTTTTTGGCTCATAGCCCTATATCCATATGTGTAGTCTCAGTAACTACCTACAAAGCTGCACCTTCAGGCCAGGAAGTAAGGAGAGAGAGCAGATGACTGTCCCGGAGCCTAAGAGCTCACTGAACTCAGAGAGGCAGCCCTAAGGCTAAGGTTGCCTCCAGGTATGGATGGCACCGTGTGATGTTTTCCCTGGTACCAGAGTCAAGCACCAGAAGGCTCTTCCCCTGGACCTTTGGTCCAGGTGCCCTGTATTTAATGAATGGTTGCATCAGTACAGACAGAGGCAGCAGCTTCTCGGGCCAGCAGTCCCACCACCAAACCCTGCCCTCGTTTGGCAAAGGGACAATCAGACCCAGAGGCTGCCCTGGGGCAGGGCAGTGTAGGAGATGCAGGGTTTCACCCAGATCAAAAACGTGAGCAAGGCTCCTTGTATCAGCCAGGAATTACTGGAGCAGGTTTTGCCGTAGCAAACTTTTCCATCTCTCCTCCAGCTTTTGCACACGTGATGTTTGCAGATGCGAAACGCAAGAGGGCATTTACATACTGGGCAACTACTTTATGTGCATGCACGAATCTCCCGCGTACTCAGGAAGTTTCCACATACGCGGCAAGGCCAAATAAATAGTTAGCTCTACAGGCAAAAAGAGAGACATCTGTGCCAGCATGTTCAAAGGTCCATTTTTATTTTTCCCATTTTTTTCAAAACTTGCCCACATACTGCCTCACAGCCTGCAACATGCAGGCAGAGAGCTTACTTCTAAGGCTGGCAGCAGGTGACACTTATCCTGATGTTAATCTCTTCCCTGCTACCCGTGAGGAGCCCGAGCATCCCGATTCAGACTTTCCCTCTCTGCCCCAGACATGTGCAGTGTATTTTTAGATAAATACTAATAATGATGCCAGAGCAGCTATTTTTTTTCCCAGCTTATTCCTAGGTGCCCACAGATAATTATCAAGATAATGATAAACAGAAGACGTATAATTTTATGTGGTAAAACAAGCTTCTGTATTTAAGATAAACTTTAAAGAACATGTGGTTTCCCAGAACTGAATATACATAAGAAAATATTTAACCATCCTACATAAATGTCAACAAGGTTTGAGAAGTGTGCACCTAATAAAGGAGATAGAGGATACAATAAAAAGGGGCCCTAAATCAAAGAGCGGGTTCACAACAGTAAACACTCACATACTGGGCTGACTGAGACAGGCAGCCCATCCAGGCTCTGCTGCTTATCCTTCATCATTTCTAGCAACCAAACATTTCCTCCACTCTGCTTTTTCCTTCATTTGCTTGGATGTAAATTTGACCCATCTCGCTGAGGTTACGCCTGGGACCGCATCCACAAGACATAATCTGCACTGGGAGCTCAGGGTGGGCTTCTGCCCCCATTGAAGGGAGGGAAGGAGGGAAGGAAGGGAAAAAGGAAGGAAAAAGAAATAAAAAAAAAAAAAAAAAAAAAAAAAGAAATAAAAGAAAAAGAAAAAACGCAGAGCAAACATTATCTATTGTTAATTACCTGTAAAGTAGGGCTTTAGCCACTTCCCCAGTTTCTAAGAGCTCTGAAGTGAAACCTGAAAGAAGCCACCCATTGTTTTCAATTGTGCAAGAGCCAGGAGCAAATAGGGCTCAAATTGCAGCTCTGAAAGGCAACAGGAAATTGGCATCCCGGTAATCTGCTCCCGACTATTCATAGTAACAAAGGCTACATTCCTCCTAAAATATTCACCATTAGAAACCCAAGGCTGATCTATTTAGTAAGGCCCACAGAATAAATCTGTGGAAATAAAGGTTTTTAATTAGAAGGCCATAGGATATGGCTCTGGTTTCCAGCCCCGCAAGTAACATGTATTATTTGTACCTCCGCCTCGTTTCCCACATCTCCCAGTGCAGGCACCCAGAGATCAGGATCACTGCCGTTCTCAAACACTACAATACATATATATTAATAAACGCGGACCTGGTTGTTACAGATGAATCGTACTGCACAGTTTGCTGTGCCAAGAGCATTTTAAATAGGTCCCCGTGTTAGGATTACATTTTTTTTCCAACCAGGAGTAAAAACTTTGCTTCTAAATCATGCGCGCACACAGCCTGTGGCATGTTACAACATCCAGTTTATAAATACCCTCTAGAAAGTGCTACAGTTTAGACCTTAAGCACTTTCCGCATTCATTCATCTCTCTGTATGGAGGAAAGACTTAACAGTCGAACACCACGCTGCCAGTCAAAGGTGCTAGTGCCTCGCAGCGTGACGCCACGCAACCCTCAGGTCTGGCCTTTCCCAGCAGCAAGAGAGAACTATTCCCCTCAGAGCCGCTTTATCAGGTATCGTTCATTTAAACAAATTTAAGTACAAGCGCAAAATGCTTCGAGTTACTTGGTAAGGACGTACTATTGCACTTTTTGCCACCTGAACAGATAAAGTTATCCTCTACCAAGTATGTTAGAGTTGTCAGCAGGAAGAGCACAGCAGATTAACAATTACAGGGGATGTTATCTGCACCTGGCAGCAGTGATGGATGACTGTGGAAGCACCTCAGCGAGTGCGCCTGCTCCAGTGTAAGGCAAGAGATGGAAAGGGGAAAACAAGCCCATGGACTCCAAAACTCAAGAACTGAGATAAAAATAAAAATAATAATAATAGTAAAAAGAGAGAGAGAGAGAGAGGGAGAGATGTGGAGTCTCCAGAAAGATTTTGTACAAGTCTATCACTTGCTCCTACAGTGATCCTTTGTTTAATGCAGCAGCACTGGTGCATTTTCAACTATACTACATTTCCATACGTTTTCTTGCAGGTCAGTAAGCTCAAGCCCAGGTGCCAGGTACTGCCAAACTTTGGCAAAGCTCATATCCAGATTTGAACTTTGGACCAAAACAAAACCCCAAGATCCAACTGAAGTGTATTTCCCACCCTGGCTAACCAGGATCACCTTCACTGTGACTCGTAAGAGAGACAGAGCATGCAGAAGTGCATTAATCCAGCAAGTGTCTCAGCAGCAGAGCAGCACAGATGGCTCATACAGCCAGAGCATTTGTCGTCCAGAAGAACTCCACACTGTAAAATAATGAGCAAGGATACAGTTATTCGCTAAAGAGAGGGGGGCATGACATGATAGGAAATAGATTTTGATAGGAAATTGATTTTTCTGAAAATGGATTTTTGAGCAGGAGCAGCTAGGAAGCCTCAATGTTAAAAAGAAGGTACCATGCCATCTCCTGAAAATCAAGTTGGGGAAAAGCCATGGAACTTTCCCCTTTCTCTCTGGCAATTGTTTTATTCATTTTCATTTTAAAGTGTCTTTCTCAATGTGTGCAGATCCAAAAGCATCAGATCGAACACCACAAAACTAAGAAATGATGCTTTTGAAAGGAACTTTCCCATGTCAGATAATGCCAACTTTTCTTCCTGCTTAACATGTGGAAGAGGAGCTCTCACAGCACTGCAAGAAGTGTCAGATGGTCTGGAAGTTGAAGTACTCTCCAGAAGATGGTCGATGCAATTTTAAATATGCATTAAGTAGTTAATCATTACATAATTTTAGCAAGTATTTAGGGCATTCCAGCTGCTTCTCCCAGTTACTCTATCACATAAACTAGGAGGACCTTAACACTTATGAATCTTAGTCATTCATAAGACAGTGCATGGTATGAACCATCCCAATTAATAAAAACAAAATAAGAAAACAGGAAAACACCCTACCACCAGAATCAATCCGTTCAGAACTCCTTGCTGTGACAGGAGACACTAGTGGACATACACTGATGTTTGGCAAACTTAGTCGCTGCTGTACACCCGTTGACTTCGTTCAGAAGGAATACTCTGCGTTATAAAACCAGTCATACCACGGTAGCGGCCCCAAAGGGTCAGGCAGTATGCGAGCTCCATTGTGCTCCCTATTGCACAAACACAATGAGGTTCAGCCCTTTGGGGTAGAGCCTCTGTCGAACATTTGTGCCTTTTGACAATGTGTTCTGTAGCATATTTGTTTTCAGATTCATAGCACTGTACATGTATACAGAGGTTTACAAAACAGGGCGGGCTGACAGTGCAAGAGAGGCACGGCTGTCACGCACACCTTTCTCTGAGGATTAAACAAATGGATGTTTCTTCAAATCCAAGCAATCGGCAATAATTACATTTTCGAGCTGAAGATTGCTAGTTTTGTAACATGCATGACAATGTCATCCCCTTGGGATGGCACACTGCTGCCTTTCCTTTTACAGTATGGGCTTAGATTCCATTCCAAATGCACACATGTATCCAATGAAAGATCCCAGGGATTTTCTGGTCCTTTTTGAAGTAAAAACCGAAAGGGTTTCACCCCTCTATGTGTAAACCTAGTAAGGTTATGTGTCGCCTACAGGAAACCTGTCCCACATTTGTATTTACTAATAAGTACATGAGGAGGTTTCTTGTCTGAAGACACCTTCACCTGGAGAAGCAGGAGCAGCAGCTGCAAGCATTACACTGGGAAAATGATGACCATGCATCTCTCGGTCACAAATGCACACCGAGCAGTAGATATCACTCTGGAAATAGAGCTTCGTTCCAACTGTATTGGCTTCTGATATGGTGGCCGACCTGTACGTACTCCTTTTCAGCTTTTAAGAAACACTGAGTCTGGATTTACCTGTTAACACTACAGCCAAAGCCCACAGTACCTAACAGAACGCACTTACCCAGGCGTAGCCAAGTGCTCCCAGTCCAGCTGATGGGGGGGCAGATCCACACCTACACACTGCTACCTGTACACATGAAAACAAAGCTCATTTCAAAGCACACACAGGGAAACCACAACTGAAAAGTGTAATGCTTACAGGAATCGACACCTTCTGTGGTGTTTAGTGAGGGCCTGGGCTTTGGCACTGTGGTTGGAGGTGGGGACATGCTCTGAAAGAGCTCCCATCTGTCTGCAAGGGAGTAGTCACAGCACAAGGGAACACAAAGGGCCCAAACGACCTCGTGTTGGGATTTCACAGCGCTGATGCAGCACCAGAAAGCAGATCCAGGGCTGTGCTGACCACCCGACACAGAGCCCAGCCCTATTCCCTGCAGGACAGCGACATGCCAGCCCCAGGTACTGCTTACAGTCTGAGCCCTTGCTCTAGTGGGGAGGCAGAACATGATGACGGCAACTTTCTGGGTAGCTTAGACGTTTTTCAGGTAGATCCTTCTAATAAGTACAAAACTACGCACAGGCCCCATGTGGCCATGTAACCACTGGCGAGGGTTGAAGCCACGTCTCAGCTACTCCCATCAGTGAAAGCAAGATGAGAAATAACCACAGCTAGGAAGGAGAAACATTTAAGAGCTGCCCTGAAAGCAGCTTGCCCAGGGATGAAGGCTAATCAGAACAACACCTGTGCAAACCATGCACTTTGTAAGGCTGGTAAATCCAGTTGTGTGATAGTGGGACAACATCGTACTCCAGGTTTTTTTTTGAAGCGCTACCATGACTGACAGAAATGCTCCAGCTGGAAGAAAGCCAACAATTAATCAGGACTCCTCAGCATTTGGAGGTAATTTCAGCAGAACAAGAAACACAGAAGTATCAGTGAGTCCTGAACATTCCTCCAGGACAAAAATCTATTACTTCATATAAGTCCATTAAAACACTTCATATAGCCTGTTTAATCCCTCTTAACAGATTTGCTTTATCACAGGGAGAGGAGCTAATCCTCTCCCACCCGTCTTTACGATACAGAACCATAAACAAGAGCACGCACTCTTCATTTAAGTACTATTCCCCCTCGGATAACGCTATCATGCACACTAGCATTAGCGTAATGAAGCTGTCTCTGGCGGAACACCTTAACTCTCCAGTTCTCACCCTAACAATGTATTCCCGCGGCAGGGAACGTGGAAACTTACCATCTGTTTCCAAATCTCATCTCCTACCACCAGGTTTGAGATGCTAGGCAGAGACTTGAATCCCAGCCTGGTGAAGCTTCCCTTTTCCCTTCCTTACACCGAGACACTTCAGCACCCTGCCGTGCACAACCAGATGGCCAGCAACCTATACAACTAGGTTACTAGGTCAGCTGCGCTTCTTGCCTAAATACACAATTCTTTCACACTGCATACTCTTCATTTTTTTCAAAATAATAACTATCAAAGCTATCTGAAAATGGCTAAGAAATAATTTTCACTTACGTCGTTACAGCAGCTGGACCTCGGAGCCTGTAGGCACTGTACAGATGTGTAGGAAGTGACCTGAACAGCACACTGACAAAGTTTGGACTGAAGGACTGAAATCTACACTTCAGTCTCCCAGTTATCAGAATTCCCATTAGCATTTAGCAGACCTGTTCACCCCCTCACAACAAGATGCTGTATCTGCAGGCGGTCATTCCAGTGACTGTACTGTAGGCAGTAGAACAGATCATAGTGATTGATGCTTAGGGGATATGTGAAATAACTACTGTTCCTTCAACACATGCAGGCTTCCTTTGTGCATCTGTCAGCTCGCTTACTGCCACACACCCACCAGGAAGACATCCATTTGCCCTCACACGACCCTGCTTGGATCTACACTGCAAAAAGCCGTCTGTCTGCCCGAGAGACGTCACGGCCACTGCCATACAGTAAAGCAATCGTCCTGCGTCCTGACAAACATGGAAGTGAACTCAAACAGATGGAGGTAAAGTACCAAAGATGCAACTTCTCAAACAAGAAAGGAAAGGGAAAAAATGAGCTATTTACTTCTTCAGTGTTGCCTTCTCTGGGTAACGCCTGGCACTTAGAGGACTGCTACAGACACACAGTGAACAGTTATCGCCTAATTTCTGCATGGGTCAAAGTCAAACGTTCCTCTTAAGAAACGACAATCTTAAATTATTCCCAACTTCAGTTAGCAAAGATTATTTAATCTAACTAGAGCATGTTTTTGTTGATTTCTTAGGAAATCTGGGCCAATGGTGTGATGCAGCTCATGATGGAAGATGCTCACGGAAACGCAGACTATGTGCGATTGAGTCCTTTGGGCTTTCTTCTGCTCTGCTACAAAACAGACCCTAACAAAACCCCACATAAGCCACCTGGCTGAAAAAGAGAGAGACAGAAGTCAACAACATAAACAGTTTTTTTGGTTGTTTGTTTGTTTGAAGAGGAGGAAAAATTAACACCATTCAAGCAAATGTACTCAACACAAAGCTGGATTGCATCCAGTTAGGAAACTGCAATTGGCTCGGTATTTCTGAGTGTCAGTACACAGTCTTAAAAATGGGCCTATCTGATCAACGGTGACTGTTTGACAAGGATTTCATTGTCTCCCGAGGGCTGTTTGCAGCTGCCACTGTTAGAGAAGTATCAGTGATAAGGAAGTAGTGCTGAGCAAGTCATTTACTCCTCAGACACATTCTTCTCTTGGCTTTGCTTCATATCTCACAAAGAATAAATGGTGGCAGGCAGATTACATATACACACTGCTACCCCGCAAGGCTCCTCATTGGCAAATTTTGTCACGTTTATGTGCAGAACTGAGATTGAGAGAGCAGTATTACCAAGAGCATACTGTAAAGCAAGTTGTTTCTTAGATATAACATTATTATGATTTTGCTGTATACCTCACAGAAATTATACAAACTCTTTATCAAAGAACACATTTTTTGGTCAGCTTTGATGCAGTTAAGTACAGAAGCCCAGCTTACTCCAGTCATCAGCATACTGGGAGTTAGAACAGCTTGAGCACGGCAATTCAAAGCAGAAGACTTCAAAACGCGATATGACAGTTGTCAGATTATTAGCGTTCTGAAGTGGAGTTTCTCTAGAACCACTTACTCTGAATACCATGTGGAATTACATCCATTTAGTAAACTTTTTACTTTAAGAGAATTGTGATGATAGCCTTGACCCACATGGACAGAAGAATGAGGTTTCCCCATTCACTCTTAATGAAAAGGGGTTTTGTTGAGCAAGTGTTAAATGGCCACAAGTAGCTGTGACACTTGGGTCACCCTTAAGAGCCTTTAATTTAAAGACAGAAGGTGGATTCAGTTGACATTCGGAAAACGTATGGGGAGAGAAACAAACAAGGCATGCATGTATACGCGCGCGCGCACACAACTCTCAAAGCTAGCAAACTGCAGCAACCCAAACTCTGTTAAACCATAATTTAATCAGCCAAGAAGGTCTGTATCAGAAGATTTAGAATGGGTTTACACCTTAATTTGGTATTCTTTAGGAAACTAAACTTGAAGTTATGGTTTCCTCCTCCACAACTACATTTGATGCTGTAGTAAATAAATAGGGCCTACACCTCCTGGCACTGTTGAGCACAATGCATACATTCAATTGCAAAAACTTACTTGATCAATGGTTAGCAAACTTAAAATTAGGTAAACTAAACTAGAGCACAGACTAGTGGTTTTGAAGTATCAGTAGGAAGTTACTTGCTACCTGACAGACCCCGTGACCAGAGGAATAACAAGAACCTAGAATATGCAAAAGTAGCTTACAACCTGTCATTATAACAAAAGAACTCAAGAGCCATTTTCATTAATTAATATATTTTCTGCATTATAGTTAACATATGTACTTTCTTCGTGTCATCCTTATTTCGTTAAGTATTGATATTTTGTTATATTCAGACATGAGTACATTTTCAAAGTCTTTTGCAATAAATATCATAAAATAATAGAGATTCACATAATAAATATTCTTTACAATAAAAAAAGTTTTAACAGACTTTTGTCTTAAAAATAGTTGGGATTCAACTTTGTGTTTTATACATAAAATATACAAAAAAGGACCACAATTTGTGGCTAAGGCAATAAAACAGGGAACAGAATAAAATTATAAAGTACAGAGCAGAGCTAAATTCACTAAACCAGAGGATCACAAGAAACATTAAAGATTCAAGAAAGTTTAGGTGACTCAATGACACCTGAAGGCTGTTTGGATATATGAACACCACCGAGTTTAATATCAACATGATACTGATGGACTATAAAACAGGAGCAGGAAGGTGGAGTGAGCAATATCCTTCAAAGATTTGACAGCAAGAGAAACAAATGCGTACAGTTGCAGCCATAATGTCTCCAATGTGAAGATCTACATAGTGTAGCAAAAACTCAAGTTAAAAAAAAAAAAAAGCAAAGGAAGAAACAATCAGCTACTCTCAGGACTGAGAATATTCCAACAGTTAAGATAAAAGAGGTGGAGGTCAAAAAAAAAAAAAAAAAAAAAGGCAGGCTGCAGGCTGCTTACAGAAGAATCAGGCCTTTCATTTGGTAAAGCCTTTATTTTACATCCCTCTCCAGGAAGAGCACACTCAAGAAGTTATTTCACAATCCAGCTCACTCATGAAAAGTTACTCCTTGGTACCCAAGGGGTTAACGACAAAAAAAATGCTGAGAAGGAAAAACATCTTTGGGAAGATATTCAGAGCAAGAAGCTGGAAGAGCCCAGTGAGCCCTCACTGTCTCTGTCAGGAGTGGTTCAGTTACAAACTCAGATGACCCTGCCAAAGTGAGCGGCAGACGCAGATACTAAGTCCACACTTACCAAAGAGCAGCAATGACTACGTAAAACACTCCACACTCAGTTGAGTGAATAAAAAGAGGAGAACACAGATGCAAAGGGAAGAACTTGTGTATTTGAAGTGGAGGGAGAAAGCCAAAGAGCAGTCTCCCCACCCCCCCTAAATGGGGGAAGGAAAAAAAAGGAAAAAAAAAATCAGCTACAACCTGAAAATCAAAGTTGGAGGAAGTAAACCTCCCTCCAAAAATCATGAGGGCTTGCCCTGACCCCGAGAGGGGCAGCTCTCCAGTTTACAATAGACAGTGTTGGAGTTCTTGCATCGGCAGCCTGGACGATTGACACGGTCGTAACACCCTCGACACAGTTTGAGGCATCCTTTTGCAGGAGGGTAGCAGAGCAAGCAAGGCAAAAACAAGGACATTGCTCCCATGCACAGGTACCTAGAACAGCAATGTGACTGGGAGCAGGAGCAGGGATTATCCGCGTATGAGTCCCCTTCATCGTCGTTCGAACAGTGGTAGAAGATCCCTTTGACCAAGCACATGCAGGTGCCGTACTCCACCATGCTCTCCGCAGAGCACAAGCACTGCCGGTTGCAGGCCAAGCAGGAAGGAAGGGCCCTCGGGGCTGTGCATTCACCACATTTGCACTTCCCACACTGTTCGCAGATAAACTTGTGCTGTGTCAAGTCCTCTTTCAGAGGACCCTTCAGATCATCTACAATCAGAGACGACTGCTTGGGCTGCGTCCGGATTGTCCGGTCGGACCTGTGGCCTGAACCCGGCCTGGATGGAGGCGACCGGCCCAGCAGTCCTTGCTCTGAAGAGGCGCTGCTGTTGCTCCCAGAGCTGGCTGCACTCCCCGTGCTCGTTGATCTGCTCAAGACCGGGGCCCTCGCGTTATGCTGATGTGCCACATGTCCCACGTGACTGGGTCTGTGTTCGTAATTATTATTCACATTAATCGGTATAATTTCATGAGTCCTTTCATGCTTCTCTTGCCTCGGTGCTGTCCGCGGACCAGCTTTTTTCACCACAGATGGACCTTCGGTGTACTCATTGCTGCCCCTGATGGCCTTGATCTGGTCCAGCGACAGGATCGTTGTTGGCTGGCTCTCTCTTTCATAGTCCAACCGCTGCCGGCTGTCCAAAGAGGGCTGCTGAATCACTACTAACGAACCACCGCTGCCATGTTGACTTTGGGGCTCCATCTGTAGCAATCTCTACCTCTGGCATTCAGCGGGAACCTGGCATGCATCTGAAACCCTAGAATAACAATAAGAAGTCAGAAAGTGTAAATAAACATTGCGTGTGTACATATATACATACAGACACAAGATCAAGCGTAAAAGAGGAACAAAGAACAGGATACTTTTTGAAAATAAAAGTGATATGGCAAACCACAAATTGCCCCAGCCACCTGGCGCTGATCTCTTTCAGCAGGGGATTACAACAACGCTGAGGATCTGGCCAAAGTCCAGCAATGGGGAGAACCTGGGTATGGCATCATAGGTGAGGAATGCTAAGGGAGACCCCTTGCCATTAAAATTACAATTCAGAAAGAAAATAACTATAAAAATCAGCATTAACCTGCAAGCTCGCCTGGCAAGCCACAGGAAGTAAGTGCTTCTCACTTGCTACCGAGCCCAATTAGCAATAGCAATTCTGCCAGCCCCCAAAACTAAGTTGGAAACGTTAAGGAGCACTGCCAGGCTGCGTTCTGCAGGGCAGAATAAAGAGCACGCACAATTCTCACTCTTCTGGCTTAATCTGCAGCATCAGAAAGCCAAACAGATTTGCTTGCTATAGCATGCTTCGGTAAGTATCATTTTTAAAGTGAGGTGTGTGCATTACAGAGCCTTGAAAAAGCACTGTTAGGTGGACATTTTCTATAAGAAAGAAACTCAGCATCCAAAACTCATAAAGCTAAAATAAGGGTGCAAACAGAAGCCTGTTTTCAAGTATCTTCTGACCAAAGGGCAGAGTGTGAAAGAAAAACAGGTAGAAGAGAGTAAGACAAATTGTCAGATAAGGATTTGTTTTTTTTTTTTTTAAAAAAGGTACTTTTTTTTAAAAAAAAAAAAAAATTAAAAAAAGACAAAGAACAAATAGTATTTCCCAAGATAAACTGATTAAAAGCTTCTGAAATACAAATTCTTCTATTCAATCTTTTAACTATTAACACAACAGTTTGCAAACGCAAATCTGCGGTGACAGTTCCGTACCCATACAAAAGCGCACATGAGATTATCTAAAAGCCAGATTTATAGAGAGAACCCATAAAACAAACTGCTTTCCTTTACCGAAAGCCCCAGACAAACTCCCCGCAAGATGTCATGCACGTTTACCTGAAGGAGTAACAAGATGAGTGCTAGGTGACCGAGCACTCACTAAGAACCCATCCAACAGCCCTGGAGAAGTCTGTCTCACCTCTCCAGCCCACAGATGGCACGGAGCTGTTCGCAACGCGAGCGGCACAGGCACCGTGGACGCACGGGGAAGGACAGAGCAGGACTTATCCTAGCGGGTAGCCATGCATCTGTATCACTCTGCTGATAAAAGCTTAGCACCAGCTTCTACCAGGACGCAGAGTCTCTGCGCTGATCCACCAGCCGAAGGTTTCATTTTACGTTTAATGTCACCTGTGAGGGCCTTAGGGTCACAGGCTTAGGAAGAAAGCAAGAAACAGACGCAGAAGAAAACCGCACTCACTCCTGATTCACTCCGCACGACAAGCGGCGTCCCTGCCGAGCGCTGAACACGGATCCACGGCGCGCCGAGGCTGAGTGCACGCGCAGGAGGAGAGCGTTACAGCCGCAGCGGGCAGGAGCCGGGCTCCCGAGGGAAGGCGCAATAACATCCCACGAAAATGCGACAGGCATCCAGTGCCATCTTTGGGGCAAAGCGCGGCACCAGCGCCGCGCGCAGACCGCCGAGCCCAGCCGCGGGGCAGGCGGAGGGCGGGAGGGGCCGAGGAAAGCCGCCGTGCGGACACCCCCGCCCCTCGCCGCGGGCTGGCGGAGCGGCTGCCCCCCGGCACACGGGGCCGCATGAGGCGGGTCGGGGCGAGGGACCTGGCGGCTCCGCAGCGCTCCGCGGATGGCCGAGCCCCGGCCCTGAGGTGCTGCGGCGGGCGGCGCCCCCTGCGAGCCTCGCGGGGCGCGCAGCTGACGGGGAGGAAGGAAGAGGAGGGGAAAAAAAAAAAAAAAAAAAAAAAAAAGGAAAAAAAAAGTTATGAATGAAAACAAGGGCTTCCCCCCCGCCTTCTGCAGGGGGAGGGCGCAGCCCGAGGTCGCTGCTCCCTGCGGAGGGCGGACTTCCCGGCGTTTAAAGCGCCAGCGCACGGCGGCACGGCCGCTGCCGGGGCGGGGAATCCCCGCAGACGGCTGCGGGCAGCCGGCACGGCTCGGATCGGACCGGTACGGCACGGCTCGGCTCGGCTCCTTCCCCCCCGAGCCCCCGCGGGGTCTGTCAGCAGCCCCACGGCCGCCGGGCGCCGCCGGCCGCTAACGGCCGCCCGGACTCTGCCAGGGAGCCGCCGCCGCGGACCTCGCCCTCCGCCCCGCTCCGTGCCGCCCGGCACCTGCTCGCCCCGCCGCTTATAGGCGCAAAAAGCACGCCCCGAAACCAATTCCCTCCCCAGTTACGCCGGGAGGCGCTAATTGCGGCGGGCCGGGCTCCCAGCCCACCCCGCCGCCCCTCGGGGGTCGCCTGCCCCCCGCTCCCCCGCGACTGCTCCGAGGGGCAGCGCTCTGCCCGGCCGCCCGAGGCAAAAAGCACGCTAACGACGATAATAACAAACAGCAACAGCGATAATAAGAGCAGCAATAACGATAACAAAACAAAAATTCGAGCCTCACCGAGGCGGCTCCGCGGCTCGCTCCCGGCACCGGCGAGAGCTGAGCGCGGCCCCGCAGCGCGGGGGGCAGCCGGGGAGCGGGGCCGGCTGTGGCCGGAGCCGTGCGGCGGGCGGCTGCCATGTGCTCGGCGCTGCCGTCGGCGGCCGGCTGACAGGCTGCGAGCCCGGCCGCCGCCGCGCTGCCAGGCGATCGTAGCCGGCCAACGCGGAGCGCCCGCGGCGGCAGCGCAGCGGCTCCGGGGCTCGCCCCGCCGCCCCCTTCCCTCCCTCTCCCTCCGTCCGGCCCCGCACCTGACCCGGC